>NC_056737.1:493380275-493442775 GCF_019279795.1 Protopterus annectens | reverse complement strand
ATATCTCTAGCCTCTCCATAAGGTGCTAACACATAGTTTTCATTTCTACTACCATATCGGGTCTATATTATAACAACGAACGATTAAATGATCGAAAGTTGCTATATCGAACTCAGAAGTTTGAATTCACAACACATCGAACTACCAGAACAGCGATTTTTTTTCCCATGGAAAAAAAAAATCACTGTTCCCAAAAAAAAACCCCCCCAAAAAACTCACATTCAAACATTACATAAAGTAGGAGGCTTCGTCCCCCCCACACCGCCCGACGTGGGGGCTGTGCCCCCACACCCCCCTACTTAAATATACCAACTCCAAGATTACACTACAGTGACGAAAATGGCAAAGTGATGGAAGCGGCCAAGCGACTTCTTTCCCAGGGAAAGAATTTGCTTATATGCTGTTTTGCCATTTTGCATTTTCGACATTTGAAGTTTGACCAAGACGCATTCAACAAAATGTGTCTTCAGTCTTCTGATAGGAACCCACCATATCTTACTTTTTTAATTCTCTTTAGACTATTTTCAATTACTTGTCTATCATATTTCCTTTCTTCAAACATATTTACAGTATATTGTAACTCTCTATTCAAAATTGTAGTCCATATCACAGATTCTAGAAATCCTTAAGAATTCTCCATAAGGCAAGGAATCCAAAGTATGTTTGGGGTGACAGCTGTTGCCCATCATGTATTGATTAACAGTCCCAAATTTCCTATATAAACTTGTCCTAATCTTTTCACCCACTATACCTTCTAAAGAGATATCAAGAAATGAAGTTTTCTTTCCATAACTTAGTCCATCAAATTCTATAGAAAACCTATTTATTTACAATTGTGCTACAAACTCTGGCACTAGCTCCATACCACCCTCACAGAGGAAAATCAAGTCATCTATGTATCTGAAATAAGATTGTACATATTTCTTGTAAAATGAATTAATATATATATATATATATATATATATATATATATATATATATATATATATATATATATTCTGCTTTGAATCTTCCCATAAACAAATTTGCATACATAGGTGCAAATGAGGCGCCCATCGCTGTGCCTTGTAATTGATGGTACAAAGAATCTTGAAAGCAGAAAAAGTTATTTTCCAAACTAAATTTCACTAAATCCATAATATAGTGTGCTAGTGGGCTGCCGCCTAGAAAGATGTTGAGAGCTTCCATCCCATGAACATATTTTATGTTAGTATATAAGCTCTTCACATCAGTTGTTATCCAATACATTGCTTCTTTCCACTTAATCTCTTTAATTTTCTGAAAAAAAATCAAATTAATCTCTAATATAGGATGGAAGATTAACAAATTCTTTTAATAAACATTTATGCAGTACTAACCCCAAATTATGCAAAAAATATTTTCTAGCCGACACAATTGGCCTTCTTGGTGGATTTGTCAAGCTTTTGTGTACTTTCGGTAAACAGTAGAAATATGCTAACTCAGTATCTTCACTTAATTTCTTCTCAACATCATGTTCTGTCCAGTATCCCAGTCTCAGCCCTTAATTGATCAGATTAGTGTATTCTACTTTTGCTTCTTCTATATCATAATAAGTCACAATTTTATATACTTCATTGTCTTGTAACAGCTCATAGCACATTTTACTGTATTGAGAATGGCACATTGCGACTATTTTATTACCCTTGTCAGAGGGTTTTATCACAGAATTATTTTGTTTTGAAAATTGTTTAACTGCCAACCATTCATTTTTAGTTGGAGTATAATGAACATTCCTTTTAGCAAAATTATTACGTAACATTTCAATTTCAAAATCCAACATAGAATGAAACTTTTCTATACCTTCGTGTGTAAATGGTGGTATAAACTTACTCAAAACTTTAACATCTGTTGTATCTATTGGACAATTAAGACCTTCCCCGGGATTCATGAAGCTTGGTGCAAGGACGGCGTTAGCCTTGCGCCGACCATGCAGCGTAGAGATGGCGCAGCAGCACCACATGCATATTAATGAAGGCACTCTGCCGTAACGGCCACGTGCATAGGAAATGTGTACGAGTGCAGGGTGTGTGTCCAAGCACTGCACGGAGGCGTGAACATGTCGGCTGCATATGCACAACCTAAAATGCTGACTAGTACAGCCTGCCTCTAATAGTAATCACTCCTATCAGTGTCCGTGGATACTGAAATGTGTGCAAAGCATACACGACATCATTGTGAACACCAAAATAAGAAGTAAATACAAAGGCACATAGCTAAATATTGAGTCCCCGTCCCTCGAACAAAGATATTTAAAACCCCGTGCCTGTATTCCATTATAGTGTCGCTAGTTATACCAAGTGGAAACAAAATGCATCGTGTTAGCGCGCCGCCAATTGCCAAGCCTAGCCCAATGGTTTGGGTTACCAGCTGTCCTACATTGTGAGGGACAATCCCCCTCTAGGCAGGTGTGTCCATACCAAAATCATAATAAATGTGAAATGTCCTGCGATAGTAGGACATAATTATGTCCCATATGTTATGTAATAGTCCCAAAGAGTACGTATGTCTGTATATAAAATACCTATATGTTACAAGAAACAGAATAAGCAAGTTACAAGAAACAGAATGAGCAACTACACCGCTACAACAATAAAAGCGTATATGTAGGCATGAAACTAAAGTACTATCCTTTGTAATGACCGTGGGTATGTGTTGGCCTGTAAACTCAGATGTGTGCCACAAAAATGCCCCATCCAGGTCATATGAAAAGGTGGCAACCCTACCAATGGTCAGAGCATTCACCCAATATCTGCCCATTCGTGGTCCAAGTCATCCTTGTCAGGACGGCCCATAGATGAACGGGTATTACCCGGGTCTACCTACCATGTCATGAAAGATAAGTATTTGTGAGTACCTATGTGTGTGAAGTACAGCATGTGGATGATCTGAAATGTTAGTGTAGACCTCACAACCATATTGGTCCCAGAGATATGTAGTGTACGCAATGTGTTCTGTTGACTGTGCCATGGGCCATCAACTACAGAAGGGATGAATGCTGTTTGTGGAATATGGGGGTGAGGGTGACTGGTAATGTAATCATTCACCAAGGGGAGACTGGGTTGGATGCACAATAGGTGAACTGGAGGTCTACAAGGGAACTGTGGGTGAATCAGGAAGATAACCAAAGAACAAATATACACATCCGCAATACAATCCCACAAACATGCGAACATTAAAATGTGCAATACACATGTACAGAAATGTTACCGGCACATACCCACATAATGGTCTGGCCTGAACTGAGCCATCCAACCCCAACACACCTGGATACATAATTGAATACCCATCATCCCCTTCAAAGCACACCACCATCCCCCTTCCTGAACGTCCACCAAAACCAGCCATACTCAGGCTGCTAGATAGACGCAGCCATATCTGCACATAGTGAGCCCTACCCATATCTAGTAGGCAGTCTCACCGTAGGCAATCTCAGGATTGCAAACTATGTATCCCTTGCATGTATAACCCTACCTTACAGCCGTAAAGCAAAGATGGTCATCGGTCCCCATAATTTTTGGATATCCCTCATGGGATATGTATCTGTTCTAAGCATTAGACTTGGTGTCACAACACAATGTCCAGTCCTGTATACATCTGGACACAGGTTGTATGAGCAGTAGATGTCCACAAGACTGCTCAGCTTCCAGCCGGTCCTGCAGAACCTATGACCCGAGATTAAACACCTGACTGTGATGCACGTCTCCCCATCGGGAATATATACCTTACACATCTGCATAGTGGCAGTCGGATATAGGGTGCTTAAGGTGCTGTAAAGCAGACATAAGTTGGGTTACCACCTGCCCCACCTTGTGAGGGACAGTCCCTTTTTGGGCAGTTGTGTCCAAACCAAATATAATACAATGGCAAATGTCCTGTGATTGTAGGAAATATGTCCCATATTTCATATAACAGTTGTATAAAACAGTTATTTATGTAAAATACTCAAAGTTACAAGAAACAGATTAAGCAAACAAACCGCTACAAGAATAAGCTTTCATTTAGGCAAATAAGTAAAGTTCTAACCTTTGTACTGACGTGGGTATGTGTCGGCCTATAAAATCTGATGTGTGTCCTGAAAATGCCCCGCTTTGGCCATATGAAAAGGTGGCAACCCGAGACGTAAGCAGGAATGCAAACGTGTATGTGCGACGGTAAGTGGCGGTGATTCAACGGTATGGGAAATGTAAATGAGCATGTAGGTGTATATACAGACCGATACACACACACACACACACACACATATATATATATATATATATATATATATATATATGTATATATATATATGTATATATATATATATATATATATATATATATATATATATATATGTAGATATGAAGAATGAGCATGGTCACAATATAGGAAATCCCCGTAATAGTTAGTGCTGTTATATATCAGGATGGACATAGGTGAGCACAGCTCTGCATCCCCAACCACAGGTAGGACGCTAAAAGTGCAACGAACGATCTCTCCTTGCTAAGTCTGACTTTCAACTAAGTACAGGGCAGTCCCGGTCCCCAGTCAGACAAGCCTAAACCCGGATGACCATATGAACACCCTGACAATCGAACACATGTATGGGCCAGGACTATAGGCTTTGGAGGTCTGAATATCCTTGGAGTGAGTCAACATGCAGCACGAGTCCAGAGCAGTAGGGAATAGGGAATGGCGCATGTGTAGTAGTGCGCTTTTCCCAACAGGTAAATGGATGCCTGCTGTGTAAGTGAAGTGATGAGGCATGTGTTCGGGTAACTATGCACCATGCATTTTGCTTCCACTTGGTATAACTAGCGACACTACAATGGAATACAGGCACGGGGTTTTAAATATCTTTGTTTGAGGGACGGGGACTCAATATTTAGCTATGTGCCTTTGTATTTACTTCTTATTTTGGTGTTCACAATGATGTCTTGTATGCTTTGCATACATTTTAGTATCCACGGACACTGACAGGACTGATTACTATTAGAGGCAGGCTGTACTAGTCAGCATTTTAGGTTGTGCATATGCAGCCGACATGTTCACGCCTCCGTGCAGTGCTTGGACACAACCCCTGCACTCGTACACATTTCCTATGCACGTGGCTGTTACGGCAGTGCGCCTTCATTAATATGCATGTGGTGCTGCTGCGCCATCTCTACGCTGCATGGTCGGCGCAAGGCTAACGCCGTCCTTGCGCCGAGCTTCATGAATCCCGGGAAAGGTTTTAATTGTCCAATAGATACAACAGATGTTAAAGTTTTGAGTATGTTTATACCACCATTTACACACGAAGGTATAAAAAAGTTTCATTCTATGTTGGATTTTGAAATTGAAATGTTACGTAATAATTTTGCTAAAAGGAATGTTCATTATACTCCAACTAAAAATGAATGGTTGGCAGTTAAACAATTTTCACAACAAAATAATTCTGTGATAAAACCCTCTGACAAGGGTAATAAAATAGTTGTAATGCACCATTCTCAATACAGTAAAATGTGCTATGAGCTGTTACAAGACAATGAAGTATATAAAATTGTGACTTATTATGATATAGAAGAAACAAAAGTAGAATACACTAATCTGATCAATTAAGGGCTGAGACTGGGATACTGGACAGAACATGATGTTGAGAAGAAATTAAGTGAAGATACTGAGTTAGCATATTTCTACTGTTTACCGAAAGTACACAAAAGCTTGACAAATCCACCAAGAAGGCCAATTGTGTCGGCTAGAAAATATTTTCTGCATAATTTGGGGTTAGTACTGCATAAATGTTTATTAAAAGAATTTGTTAATCTTCCATCTTATATTAGAGATTAATTTGATTTTTTTCAGAAAATTAAAGAGATTAGATGGAAAGAAGCAATGTATTGGATAACAACTGATGTGAAGAGCTTATATACTAACATAAAATATGTTCATGGGTTGGAAGCTCTCAGCATCTTTCTAGGCGGCAGCCCACTAGCACACTATATTATGGATTTAGTGAAATTTAGTTTGGAAAATAAATTTTTCTGCTTTCAAGATTCTTTGTACCATCAATTACAAGGCACAGCGATGGGCGCCTCATTTGCACCTATGTATGCAAATTTGTTTATGGGAAGATTCAAAGCAGAATATATATATATATATATATATATATATATATATATACTAATTCATTTTACAAGAAATATGTACAATCTTATTTCAGATACATAGATGACTTGATTTTCCTCTGTGAGGGTGGTATGGAGCTAGTGCCAGAGTTTGTAGCACAATTGTAAATAAATAGGTTTTCTATAGAATTTGATGGACTAAGTTATTGAAAGAAAACTTCATTTCTTGATATCTCTTTAGAAGGTATAGTGGGTGAAAAGATTAGGACAAGTTTATATAGGAAATTTGGGACTGTTAATCAATACATGATGGGCAACAGCTGTCACCCCAAACATACTTTGGATTCCTTGCTTTATGGGGAATTCTTAAGGATTTCTAGAATCTGTGATATGGACTACAATTTTGAATAAAGAGTTACAATATACTGTAAATATGTTTGAAGAAAGGAAATATGATAGACAAGTAATAGAAAATAGTCTAAAGAGAATTAAAAAAGTAAGATATGGTGGGTTCCTATCAGAAGACTGAAGATGCATTTTGTTGAATGCGTCATGGTCAAACTTCAAATGTCGAAAATGCAAAATGACAAAACAGCATATAAGCAAATTCTTTCCCTGGGAAAGAAGTCGCTTGGCCGCTTCCATCACTTTTCCGTTTTCATCACTGTAGTGCAATCTTGGAGTTGGTATATTTAAGTAGGGGGGTGTGGGGGCACAGACCCACGTCGGGGGGTGTGGGGGGGAAGAAGCCTCCTACTTTATGTAATGTTTGAATGTTAGTTTTTTTTGGGTTTTTTTTTTTGGGAACAGTGATTTTTTTTTTCCCTGGGGAAAAAAATCGCTGTTCTGGTAGTTCGATGTGTTGTGAATTCAAACTTCTGAGTTCAATATAACAACTTTCGATCATTTAATCGTTTGTTGTTATAATATAGACCCGATATGGTAGTAGAAATGAAAACTATGTGTTAGCACCTTATGGAGAGGCTAGAGATATTGTAAATGGAACAGAGAAAAATTATTTCTTTATAGTTATGACCTATAATATTTTGAGTGAGAAGGTTAGAGAAGTAATTAAATACTATTGGAAGTTTTTGTCCAGATTTTATGAGCTTAATGGATTGGTTAAACAAAATTTAGTTTTTTCATTTTATAAAGGAAAGAGCTTAAAAGATATGTTAATGCATACAAAGTTTAAAAAACCTGAAGATAATTTATTATTACAAATTCATTCGAAAAGGATGAAACCATGTGGAAATTGTACAGGATGTGAATTTATAGTACATACTTTTCCTAGAATAAATCAAATTATTTTTCAAACGACAGGTAATTATCAGTGTACTACTGAGAGAGTGGTTTATGCAATAAAGTGTAACTGTGACAAATATTATATAGGTCAAACTAAACAGATGTTCAAAAACAGGTTAACAGAACATTTGAGAGACATAAGGCAAGCTAAAATGGAAAGTCCTTTGGCACAACATTTGACAAAAAATTCATAACAGCAGTCCTGTGGGTTTAAAAGCCACTACTCTAGAGCAAATAATAGGAGACAGTAACAGTGATTTAGTTAGAAAGATGCTGTTATACAAAGAAACATTGTTTAGTTTAAAATATGGTACTTTGATTCCACAGGGTCTGAATACACACTACTGCTGGAAATGTGTAATTTAAATGAGTGTATTGTATCTTTAAAAGTTTAATACAAATTAATGTTAATTGATTAATTAATGATTCGATTGGCAACTGTGAGTATTTAAGACCTTGTCTTTTTGTGAGCTAGTACTCCTTGAAGGCTTATGTCATGGCACTAGAGTGCTTTCTTTGGTGTTATTGATAGAATTATTGTTTTATTAAATTTACATTTTGGCTTATACCTGAATGTTCGTTGTTCTTTCGTATCTACTTGAAGTGTTGTTTTAAGAAACTTAACAGAATTTAACACCTCTGTGTGAGAAATACATATCTCTCAGAACTGTGCAGCTGCTAGGAAGTCATAAAGCAATAAAACACTTTTTACATTTTAAACCTAGTTCCCTCCAAGATAATAGAAAATAAAAACTTTAGCTCTAGACATCCTGTCTCATTGCTGCATTGAAACTAACCTTTATAGCACATTGTAAAGCATTTAATTTCAACTTATTTTCTTAAAGTTTTGTAGTTAATATTTTATGTTCCAGCAGGGTATAATGTGGTTACATTCTTGAAGCTCAGTACATAACATACAGTTCTGTATAAATCATATCAATATTCACAAATGAGATAGAATTATTTACAAAATTCCAGATAGCTGGGCTGACAGTGTCACATCAGATATTGCTTTTGTGGTCATATGAGAGCACTGTATCACTCCATGTGTGGTTTAAACTGTAGCAACTTCTTGTTACAGTTTAATAATGAAAAATAAAAGAAATCAAAAATCACTTTTACAACTAAAACCTAAGCACTGTAGCACTCCATGCAGGGAGGGTATAAACTGTAACAACTGTTTGCTACATTTATAGCAAACAGTTTTCTACAGTTTATAAGAAGAAATTATTATTTTTTAAGTAAAATTTGATTGGTGTAGCACTTCAGAGATGCTATCTCTGTTGCACTGCATCTCACAATGGCACACTTGGAAAATAAGAACAGTTATGTCAGAATGTTATTTATTGATTTCAGTTCAGCATTCAATACAGTCATCCCACAATAAATAATAGAAAAACTTGTCCACCTAGGTGTTAATAACCACACATGCAACTAGATCCTGGACTTTCTGACTGAAAGACCACAAAGGGTATGTGTGAGCTAGAATTCCACAAAGAGCATCACTATCAGTACAGGAGTACCTCAAGGCTGTGTGCGAAGCCTGCTACTGTTTACTGTCTTGATCCACAACTGTAAAGCCAGATTTAACACCAATGACATAATTAAGTTTGCAGATGACACTACAGTTGTGGGCTTCATCAGCAAATGAGAAGAAAAAGCTTACAGGGAAGAAGTGAGTTCTCTGACTGACTGGTGTGCCAGGTGTAATCTTGACCTCAATGTCAGCAAAACCAAGGAGATCATAATAGACTTCAGGAGAGTACAACCAACCCACGCTCCTCTCATGACAAATGGGGAGGTAGTGGGAAGGGTAAAGGGCACAAAATTCCTGGGGGTCTATGTAGCGGATTATCCTTCTTGATCAAGCAACACCAGTCATACAATGAAGAAGGTCCACCAATGCCTGCAGCTCCTAATGAGACTGAGGGAAGTAAGCCTACCTCCCTCTATCCTCATCACCTTCTACAGGGGTATCAGAGAAAGTATCCTGACTTGCAACTTCATGGTGTGGTATGAAAGCTGTTCAGCTGCAGATCAAAAAGCCCTACAAAAGATAGTCAGAGCTGCAGAGAAAATAATGGGTTTCAAAATTGCAGACATAAAGGATCTATACATAACACATTGATATGGCAGAGCAACAAAAATAACAGGTGACCCTACACACCCTGCTTTTGAACTGTTCACATGCCTGTCATCTGGCAAAAGATACTACATCGCATGCTGTAAAATAACCAGGTTCAAGAACATTTTTTTCCCCTCAAGTGATTAGACTCTTGAACTCTGATATTAATCTCAGAGATGCGAGACACTGGCAAGTTTTGTGATAACCAAACAATGGTGCAATAACAATAAGACATCACAACCAACTTATCAGTTTACAACAAAATTATGTGCAATACAAACTGCCAGATTTTGTCATAATATAGAGAACATGAGAATTGCATTGTGTAATAAGTACAGGTGCAATAAGGAACCAATCAGCTGCTATAGTGGTATATAGAATAATTGTAGTAATAAGTAATAATATAACTGTCTAAGAGAAAAATAAATGTTAGGTCTGATACATATGTAATTATATGTATGTATATGTCTCTCTTCTAAGCATGTGTAATTGTATGTATGTATTTGTCTTCTCAATTTGAGCATGATGCACGTAATTTCATATAGACTTTACTTGTGGTGTCTAAATGACAATATATTCTACTCTGACTTTGACTTTTGACTCCATAATCAGCTGGAAATATAGCCAGGGTATACACTGTAGCAACTGTTTGCTACATTTGCATCAAGCAGTTTGCTACAATTTATAAGAAAAACATTTTTTTTTCAAATAAAGTGGAGGATGACCATCTGATCAGTGTGTCAGTGTGTCAGTAGAAGGAATGCCTGTTTATTTATTTTTTTCTTCTTCAGTGGAAGAGCTGGGAGGGGAGTGGATCTGAAATAGGACAATTGCTATAATGTAGTGATTGGCTTAATATAGTTTTTTTTGTGTTTTTTTCTGTCCTTACTTGAAGAGCTGATGGGGTGGGGAGCTGGTTCATGGTACTGGCCCAGGACATTGGTTGAGCCAGCTATACTTCTGCTCACAAACAACCTGACGTAATCTATATTGTTAGCCATATTTTCCTAATCATTGCCTTTATAATGTATCAGAAACTTATGTGAAAAAGATTGGTAAATCAAGTATATTAGAGAAGGAAGAGGATTAGAATAAGACACTGACATGAGTTGTGGCATCAGTAGTAGCAGTAAGGAAACAGTTTCTGTTAAGATGAACTTCATAACCATACCCCTCAACTTTCCTTGAGTCTGCCCATATTTTACCCCTGACATTCATAATTCTTTTAATTTTTTGGTTAATCGCTGAGGATTATAGTCAGTCAATAATGCCAGACATTAGACTTTTATACTTTTCTCTCATTCAAAATTATTAATGCAAAACCTGTTGTTCTATTAACCTTTTAAGTGAATTAGAGCAATATTAAAAAAAAAAAAACCCTGATTTCAGGCCTTTGCATTCCCAAGTTAAAAGGGGACCCAAATAGTTACATAGTGAAGTAATTTTCTGTAGCATGCATTCTGTTATATAGTGAACAATTATATGACAACCAGCATAAGGCAGTCTCATCATTATTTGCATTTTCCTTCATGAGAAATGACTGACAACTTCAATGTCACTGAGCTGGTCACAGCAGTACTTCAGCAGACATATAAAGTTAAAAGGCAAACTGAAGCTGTGCTTGTGTGTCTATCTGTATGTGGGTGTGTTCTGTGTATCTAAGACTGTGTGTGTGTATGTGTGTGTGTGTGTGTGTGTGTGTGTGTGTGTGTGCGTGTGGGAGAGATTGCGCAAGTGAACAAGAAAGACAAGGTGCATAAACCTCTTAGCTCTATGCTCAACAATTCTGGAAAAAGCATTAAAAAAGGAATTCTGACCAATACCAACAATAATAAGGGGGAAAGGCTTAAAATCAGGGATAGTTTTTAAATACAACCATTATACACTTAAAAAAGTTAACATAGCAAGAGGTTTTCTATCAACATGTGTTTTAGTGATTTAACATTTGTTAACGGGGTAGGTGAACTGCTCCAAAGACTCTTTTTGGTCAGGACCCAAGCCAGAGAGACCAGACAATACAACTAAACATACTACTCAAAAATTTACATTGGCATTGACAGTAACACAGTTGTAGATATAGCACAGTACTGAATTTTTAATTTAGCAACAGATCATTTTGAATTTTCAAGTAGCTGACAGATCATTACTGTAAGAGCAAATTAGCTTACAGTTCAGTTCCAGTGAAGCACTTCAGTGAATATGATATGAATTTAATTAGTATTCTGCCAGTAGATGGAATACATAATTTTCTGACCAAGAAGAAGTATGAAACTGTAAAATCTGGCTTTATTAACTAACTACAGTCCTCAGTGATTTATCAGAAAATTAAGCATTTATTTGCAGGACAGAGTAAAAATATGAGGCAGAAAATCTGACAATTGAGAAGCATAGGGGGCATGCGATGCCAATTGTTTTTTCATTCATTTAGTTACAATGTCGCATCTGGTTTGTACTCAGTTAAGAAAGTGATTGCAGTTGCCTGACAGATGTCTGTATATATGTGTGTCTTGTGTGAGCCTGTCTTTCTGTGCCACTGCATAATTCTGTGTGTGTGTGTGTGTGTGTGTGTGTGTGTGTGTGTGTGTGTGTGTGTGTGTGTGTGTGTGTGTAGAGAACATTACATAAATTATAGTTTAGAGGTAGAGCACTTCCTCCAACAACAATTACATATTCTACAGCAATCTTTAAGCATTGGCAGGATTAACTATTTATTTATTTAATGAGAAAGCATATAAACACAAATCAGGATAAAGTATCCCCTTCAAAAAAGCAGAAAATCCAAAAGTCACATAAGGAGGATACACCAGGATATATTGGTTCTCCTATTCTGATATTATATAAAGATATATTGTAGTGATGGTTAATTAAGTCTAATGAAACGTCCAGGAGACGTGAAAGCGCTCACTCATCTTTATTTTGTTGTAATAAAGCTTTTATTCGGATATTGGTTGGCTTCGATTGTCCTGGTGTATCCTCCTTATTTATTTATTTACCTGGAAAGTCCAACTTGGAACAAATCCAATTTTTAGCAGAGGCCCAGGGAGAAATGCTCCAGACACATCTTTATAACATGGGAAGAAACCGGAGCTCCCACAGGTAACCCACACAAACACAGGGAGAATGTGCAGACTCATCACAGAAGGTAGCCCAGCTGAGAATCAAACCAGAGAACCTCTTGCTGTAAGGCAACAATGCAACCGCTGCACCACTGCGCAGTATTTTGCATCTAGCTATAAAAATTGTTTATATTTATAAAAAATACAAAACAATTTAACCAATAGTCAATTTTCAGAGTGCAATAATACCCTTCAGAGTGGTTGTTACAGGGGAAATAAACCTTCCAGTGGTGGTGAGGCTGTCCACCCTCCTTCCTCAATACCTCTCTCTGCACTGCCATAACTCTGAACCTCTTAGTGCAAGAAATCTGGACAAAGTCTAGACTTTAAATATTCCTCATAGAAAATTAGAAATATGCAGGAATAACACAATTTGTGTTCATGTTCATTTTCTGAAGGATATGAAGTCTGATATTCAAATATATGTTATTGTTTAATGACTTCAACCCTCAGTGATTTGCCAGAAAACCACACATTTTATGAGGAACAGATGAAAAATATGAGGCAAAAGTCTGGGCATTCTGCAAAAATCTGGACAGTTGAGAGCTATGTGTACTGCTAATCCATTTACCTTTAACTTTATTTTAATGTGGAGAATGATAATGCATGTGTGTTTGTACATATTTGTGGAGATTTGTATACATTGTCTCACTCCAGTTTCCCCCTTGCTAGTCATAAAGACTGCCATAATTCCAATCCAACTCCTCACTGCAGTGAACTGTATTCGTCTGAGGCTTACTCACTCTGAATCCTGACTTCCTCAGTTCTTGCCCACTGACTTCACTTGCAAATCCATCTAAGTAGCACTTATACACAAAGAGGATGAGGAAGTATTAGTATGTTTTTCTTGAGAAAGATATAAAACTAGAAATATACTGTTCATACAACAGCGAAAGACCAAGCACAAACTATGACATTAAATACAGTGACATCAGGACAAGACATTTATTAATCCTTAATAGAACACTGAAGTGACATTTGCATACCTAATTGCAGTACCTCCAGTCATTTGTTATAGTGTAAACGTTTTGTCAGTGCATTGACAGAAAGCTGTCCATGTATGTATTCCTTTGTCTATTTTTATGTATGCAGATATGACTTGAGTGAAGACTAAATTAACCCAAAATAATAATTATTAAAATTGACTGCAGCTTGGATCATCTGTGTATATCACACTATAGTAGAATTACAATTCCACATGAGTTAAATATAAGGTGGACGTGTTCTGAAATGTCCTGCTGCATCCATTTGTGTTTCTTCACCTTAGTATTGCCTAGCTTCAGCATGTACAACATGAACAATCTGTGATTACCCTACATAGCATAACTTTTTGGAAGAATTTGTCTTCACTGCATATGTGCTGAAGCTGCTACAGGTTGACGTCATTACTAACCATTTTAAATATGACACAGATATGAAGCCCTGACAGTTCAAGTATTTTATGCAAAAGCACATTCTTGGTTCAGTTTGGTTAGGCACAATAATTCTGCTATAGCAGTCCACTTTCAAACACACATCCTCTCCCATTTGAAAGCATGTTAAGAGTGAGATGAAAGAATACCACTCTAAGAGAGCCCAGAATATTCAACAGCAGCTGCAGGAAAACCTGGATGCACTCCTTGTAGCTTACTGCTGTTTGAACCCAGCCGTGACCGTAAATCAAAATGGGGGCTTGTGAAAGTGGCAAACAGTATGGAATGAACATTCTGAAGACAGCTAATGCCTCATTTTGGGTGACATGTTGTGGCTGATGAGTGTGGATGATGTGGGGGTTTCGGTTAAGTGCCTCATCAGTACCCTCATCATGATCGAGTTACTGTGCCGCGGCATGTGCCCTGACTTGATTGTAATTGCCTGAATCTGTTCCTGCTGCTCACTAGCACAGAGCAATATGCAATACAACAGACAAAAGCAAATGTTAACCCTCTGAGGCCTGACGTTCCTGGGGATACTTGTGCAGAAATGTGACCTGCAGGAGTTCTCTTTAAGAACTATAGTAAAAAGGGGAAAAATGAAAGATCTCTTTTCTCTAAAATAAGTATTTTTTTTATTTTTAATTTTTGTGAGGCTAGGCTTGGACATGTTCCTGACATTGCTTAAACATACTGGATTCATACTGTTTTATCTCTTGTAGCAAATGTTTTATTTGCTTAAGAGCTTATTCATTGTGAAGCACTTTCATAAAAGTGAGAATAGTCTGTTTAGTGCTGTAAAGTCCAGTAATAATTAACTAAATTGCTCTTCTGTTGTGAAGAAACATTCATAGTATCTAAATTATGGGGGTTCTGAAAAAGTATGGTAAATGACCAAACAAAAATGTCTTACTCCCCTGCTGATTATGTACATCACAATTTAAATAAGAATGAAACATCTAAGGAAAAGTCTTGTACAAAAAAAAAAAAAAGGGCAGTGAAGCATTTTACAAATTGCATGCAGTGTGGTTACTGCTAGTGTCAGCATCTTTGCTTTCTCTTTGGTCATAATTTGTCTGAATAGGAATTCTTTTTTTTCTGAAATATTTTATTAATATTTTGAAATAAAAAGCTAAGATTACAAAAAAAATGAACTTTCAAACACAATCCATTGCAGAAATATGGTGAATCATAGTTTTAAGGAACAAATAAATTGCAACTATTTACAATCTTTACAAGAGCCTGAGACCAACAAAGTATAATTAAAACAATGGAAAACTTAATAGTAGAAGTAAGCAGATGAAGATGATGATTCAATAAGGGCTAAAACATTCGTCCAAGGATTATTCCGTAGTTTATTTGGATATATTGTTGAGTTATTTTGCATTGGTAGAATTCTGTTTGTAGAAAGAAGTAATTTAGCAAAACAGTTTACTTTGCTTAGCCTTTTGATAGAAATTGTTTGCCGCCGTGTACTGTGAACAAGCCTTTAAAAACTGCATTTGATCAAAATTATGCATGAGTGTGGCTGCAGTTATGAGAAACTATAAAGGGAATTCCATGGCTTAACCATGTCTCATTGAACAAATGCTGCCAAACCACAGTGCTTCTGCACTGTTCTTGCTTCATGTACTTGGAAATATCTGTCCTCTTCTCAGTAATACTGCTACAGAATCGACTCATATATATATATATATATATATATATATATATATATATATATATATATATATATATATATATATATATATATATATATATATATATATATATATATATATATATATATATATATATATATATATTTTATATATATATATATATATATATATATATATATATATATATATATATATATATATATATATATATATATATATATATATATTATATATATATATATATATATATATATATATATATATATATATATATATATATATATATATATATATATATATATATATATATATATATATATATAGCTGTTACTGCCACTGGATGTCACAAGCCTGCTGCATATCAATACAAATGTGTTATTGATGTACAAACCTAATCAGACGGGCATTCTAACATTTCAGTTGAATCCAAAGCAGCCATACCTTCATTTTTAGAAGGAAAGACCTCAGGAACATATGGCTCTCAAACTAGTGATACTGAATGACTGAAAATATGGACTTACACATACCAAGTTTGAGACTGACATTTTTTTTCAATATTCCCTTTTCTCTGAGGTATGGTGATCTTGGAGTTGGTATGCATAAGTTCAGGTGGAAGGCTTGCCTCAAATGTTAGCACTGTGCCTGTTGGTAGGTCTTCCCCCTTCCAAAAATCAACTATATAGGAGAACAGTGAAGTTTGACATTTACTGTTCTGCATTTTCAGACTTTTTTAATAATTGTTTGGCTTGTACTTAACGAGTCTCAGAATGACAAGAGGGAGGCAGTTAATCTCTACATTTGCTAATACCCATCTAGGGTATTATATGCATTTCTGTAGGGCTCCCTCTGTGACTCAGAGCAGCCACAGAGCTGACAGGATGGAAAAAAATAGCTTTTTAAAAAAAAAAAAAAAGGTCTACTAGGAAAATGTAGGACCAGTAAAGAGAACATTAAGAAGAAGTGAGTACTGGAAGGCAGTAGGACATGAAGCAGAAAAGTACTGACTGAACATGCAAGGATGCACGGAAGAGTCATAATTATATCTCCATCTGGTAATAGGTTCACTGTATTCAGTGGAGCGAGAACTCTGTTTCTAGACTATGTTGTATGTTAGGCAGTCTTTTATAATCAGCTATTAGAACATCAAATGTTCAAGGCAATATGGAAAAGTTTCTTCTCAGTCATTTGATTTTATTCCTTCCTGGTCCCATAACTCATCTACCATTTGAAATCTTCATTTTTTCCTACTGTATCATCTCATAACTCTCTCATTGCTTCAATGTGGTAATTCACCAGGTGAAGTTTTTTTTGCTGTCTCTGATCACTCACTAGTATCTGTAAATATAGGTTTACAGTCTGCCTTTTCCCTTTATGTTGCTGACGTGCTTGCTTTAGGGACTATGAGTCAGTCTAGCATTTAATTAGACCTTTATTTTTATCATGCACTGATACAACCTGTGAGAAGTACAAGTATTTCCTCAATTTGGAGGATAGCCTCTAAAACACCACATATGTGAGTAAGCAGCTTATCTCCACATCATAGCCAACAAACTCTAGGCCCACATATGCTGAGTATGTAAAGAATTTTCTTCCTAAGCCTCTTAGACATTGCTTACACATACCTCTGTCACAAAGTATAATATCCACAAATATAGTTTCACTTGCACCTAAACACACACCTAAGATGAGTTGCTCTGGCTGTAAGCCAACACCAATAAGGCCTCCAGAGGCAATGGCCACACCTAGTAATATACTAGCAGCAGGTAACTTCATAATCAGACAAACTGATGTTCCACTCATAGGGATGAGCAAAGACAGGATCACAGTTAGCTGTCTGGCATTAGGATTTGTGATGTGACCAAAGCCCCTAGGCACTTCTACCACAAATGTGATTATAACCTTCTACTTGCTTGTGTCAGGATGAATAAACATAGATGCTTTACTCCAAGGAGAAGCAGAGAGATATGCCTCAGCTCTTCATACATTTGTGCAAGGCAGGAAAGATACTTGCACTGAGCAGTACCCTGCCATCTCCAAGAATGATGCTAGAATTTCAAAACAAAATAATTAACTTCGGCAATTAGCTAACTAACTGTTATCATTCTAGAGGGATCCGATGTGATTGTCAGCATGGACAGTGATGATCAACAGGTCAGTTTCTTGTGCCACCAAATGGCTGCACCAGCTTCCTCATGGCTTCTGCATATTGTACAAGATTATTTTTTTTTTTACCAATGCCCATGTCTTGGATATTCCAAAATAAGAGATTTCAATCTGACTTACATGCAGATGTTAATGCTCAATGCTAGGAGTCTGAAAAAAAACATATCTACTCTGGACGACTTTTTGTTGCTATTCAAATACTAAATGTGTATGCAATAGCAACCTTCCTTATTACAACAAGGTAACTCCCAATAAATGTATAATTTCCTGGAGAGTTATTTTGTCCATTTCTTATAAGAATCCAGTCTTATATCTTCAGTTATTTTAAATAAATTATTTTTAATGAACTGCTGCAATAATTGTAAGTTGGTCTCTCAAAGACTAACCCATTCCAATGCATTCTGATAAGACAAGATATATAAAGGATACTCTCATGACACTGTTTTGCACTTCCTCCTCACAGCTGACCAGTAGTTGCCATCAGTTCCTCTGCTTGTTGACTGGGTCTACTGGAACTACCTTAGCCTCTCCTGGACTCACCCTGATACCTGTCTGGGTCCAGTGAGGGGGCTGCGGGCCCTGATGCAGCATCATATTCCTGTCAGGGAATGTGCTGTACCCTCCTCTCACACTACATAATTTTTTTTAAACTCCACATTTGTAGCTTCTGGAGGCACATGCACATTTCTGTATATATGCAAGCAGCATAGCTCTTGCAGTATGGAGTATGCCTGGCTGTTAATGCTGCTATTGCAGCAAGTATAAGCTGCCTTCCTTCCTCTAGGATGGGTGAGCCTGCATCGGCTGTTCACATCTTTCATCTCTACTCCCCGATCTGATCATTCAAATGCCTGTTCTGCTACTCAAACTCAGGTCAACTTGGTTGCAGTAAGTGCTTTACCAATCTTCCCCTTCATGAGTTTTGACCAACAAATTATTTTTTTTTCTGTGATTGGGGGTTAGACCCCCGTCACCTTCCTTTACATATAAAATCACAACAGGTTGTGGTGTTTCAGGGAAGCAGTTGAACTGAAATTGGAGAAATAACCTTATAACCTTTCAGCTTCTTTCAGTTTTAACCATACAGAGTTCAGTGTGCTAACTATCAACCAACCATGATTCCTGCTTCTGCATATTTTTACTACTTGCATTATCATACATCCTGAACCAACTCACAAAACGTACATTTTCTTACTTTCACTCTAAGTTTGGTATCTTGCTTTAAGATATTTACACTTTCCCTCCTATTTTCCCTGTTTCTTTGAAAATATGCAATCTGCTTCGCCCTACAATAAATAACTCCTTGGTTTCTCTAGCGCTTGATATTTCTATGTTAAACTGCCCCCAGATAATATCTGATTCCATTTTTAGTCTTTCTTCTCCTTTACACAAGATATATTAAAATAATATATTTCTTCTATCAAGTTAAATATTTGATGTCAATTTCTAACTCAGAACTGGTTGCTTTTTATTTTCTTTAATGCCCAAAATACAGATCACTGGGCCACTGACTGATTTCTTCATTTCACATTCAGTCTAGAATTATCTTTATTTATTTATCATTTATAAATAAGTAAATAAATGTGCAGAATTGTCACATGAATATCACATAAAACATTCAAAAGTGATAGAAACAGAGTGCCTATGTGTGTGTTCGGGGGGGGGGGGGTGACTCTCCTCCCCAGATCTCCATACATTTATTCTCCAATGAAAATAAATCCAAGATTACCAAGCATCACAGAAAGTTGCAGTTCAAATATGTTAAAGTGTCCATTCAGTCAGTAAGTGTGGACTGAATATACTTTTGTGAATTAATTGTTCATCAGACCACCATATTCCCTACCATCCAGCTAGATTTTGCTTGGAGCAACATTTTTTAGTTAATACTTTATTTTTTGTGACAGAAAAAGCATTATTTTTTACTTTTGTGGTAAAAAGTTGTTCAAACTTAATTTAAATTACTTTGTATGTGGAGAAATTGGTGTTATTTTTCTTTAGGGGCCAGGGTAAATGTTTAAAGTCTTTTTACTGAGTTTTACTGTGGAAAAAGTTACTTTTTTACTAATTACCTGTTTTACTAACTATTGCTGTAGGTATTGTCCAGGAATCAGGCATCTTTTTCGGCTTAATCATGAAACATCCTATCTGTTCATCAGTTCTACCTTTTTCCAGCCAAAAAAACAAAAAGATTATTAAGCAGCTTTTGCCACCACAGCCAGCAGACAAAATGCCTCAGCTGCAAGTGGGTGCCTCTACTGTGGTCAAAGCTGTTTTTTCAGACCACTCATCTTTCTTCTTGGGTCCTCTTGTGAAGTCCCTACAGACATTATAGACCAAGGGGTTAGATATGTCCTTTGCAGCTGTTGCAGTGCCCTTGGTCAGCAAAGGAGAGTCACTCTTGTTGGTCCTGGGAAAAGGGGCAGGGAATCCCACTCGGCTTAAGCAAGAAGCTGTGCCATCCATAAGGGTCTTTTGCTGCCATAATGGGTGTGGGGTTTGTTTCTTCAGATTTTCCTGCCAAAAACAAACAAAAACTTAAAGAATTGTCTTCTTCCACCTTAGATACCATGAAAATGAGTAATTTATTGGCCTTATATCAGGGATTAGTGTAGGTTCTTGACCCTTCTGGTGGTGTTGTTTCTGATAAAGAAAAAGGGATTCTTCATTTTCCTGAAAGATTTAAGAACTTGAAACTCAAAAAGATTGTGAAAGCACATATTATATGTCATCTCCACAGAATTTGGATTCAGATTCTGAGGAGATTGTAGCTTCAAGCCAGCAATTTTGACATATTCTCTTTCTCGGAAACTATTTCTGTTAAGTCATTCATTTCAGTGGGGGAAAAACTGCTATATTTCTCAGTCCTTCAGGGTGTATTATGATTTGCTATAAGTGGACACTATACTCCTATTCCTCTTGTTTTGTCTGTCTTGGATAATGTTTTTTGTCACAGGCTGCCATTTTTGCAGCTGCCCCCAAGAAAGCAAAAAGACTTTATAAAGTGCCTCAGTCTTTTATACACTCATCCCAAATATGATTCAGCAGCTCTTGCTTTAATGAATGCAGCTGCTGCTAAACATATGGTTAATAATAATCCCTCTCTTTTTGACAAGGATGGGAAAGGCTTTGATAAATTTGAGAAAAAAGTGTATTCTTCTGCAACATTTATTTTTAGAGTTCTCAACTATCAATCTCATATGTTGAAGTTTTGAATTTAGGCTTACCAAAAACATATGGTTTCTTTCACAACTAATCTTTCATTTATGTCTAAAGTGGTATCCAAGTTTACCTTATGTCAAGCTATTCATTGCCCTGTCTTCTTTCCAGAACCTAAAAATGAGAGGAAAAGGATACGTCATACTTTGGATGTCCGCAGACAACTCAAGTACTCTCTTTACATATCAAAATCTTTCAGAACAACTCATGAGTTGTTCATTCCTTGTGAAGGTGAGCAAAAAGGACAATTTGCATCAAAACAGACTATTTCAAAATGGTTGTTTCATACTGTTACTTTCTGTTATTCCCACCACAATAAAATTATTTCAGGCAGGGTCAATGCTCATTCTACTAGGGCCTTGATTCATCTGTGGTGTTTTGGAAAGGGATGGATGCTAGCAGTATTCTAAAAGCAGCAACCTGGTCTGTATGAACACTTTTACAAAGCATTCTAAAGCTAGACTCCTTCTCCAGGTCTAGGACAGGCTTTGCTAGGATTATTCTCCAGGGGCTTCTGGACTGTCATCATTCATCATTCCAGTAAGCCAACTCCCTGTAGCTACGGCTTCTCGAGCAGTTATCAAATGAAGAACAGAACAGTTTTGTAAGCAAATGTACCATAACAGTAGATGTTTGAATGATTACTGCTACAGTAGCAGCTCCATCCATCCATCCACCTCTCCCTTAAAATAAAAAAGAAGATAAAATAATAGCTGCACATTTTAAAAATGTTCCATGGAAGTGATGCAACAAGGTTGAAAGGAACAATTGTAGAAACTGTTAAGTGGTTTTATGAAGATGAAAACATATTAAAGCATAAACTATGTTATAAGGAAAGTATTTATATTTTAAAGTGTAAAACACTTGTGCCAAATGGCTTTAATAATGATTTAAATTGGAAATGTTTGCTTTAATGTGGAAAAATATTTTTAATTTAAATTTTTTTTAATTGGTGTAATTGATTCTTAATTGAAAGTTAATTGAAGAAGTTTTTTTATATAAATGTTTGAAGAGTGTTAAATATTGTTTGTTACTCCTGGAAGGTGGTTGCACCGAAGCGCTAGAGAGTTGAAATAAAAGTTTTGTACGTGCCTTTGCCTTTGTTTGGTCCACTGGGTGATTCTCGTTTTATTTTATTGTGGTGGTGAAGAAGTAGTGGTCGTATACATTTGTGAGGTGGATAGCATCCGATCCTAATGCGGATTTACCCCATATTTTCTGGGAAGATGTGGCACAAACTGATGGAACTGCTGGTAGTTTGGGAGCCTTTCCGGCTCCTCAGAGGACAATGGAACAATATTTGAATGGGTCGTTACGTGCACTGGGTTCAACTAAAGAAAATAGACCTTTAATACAGCTGCGAATCCTTTTTTTTGACAATTTTAACAGAGAGGGTTAAAAGAGTGTCTGACCCTTTTAACTCTGTGGGACAAACTGTTAATGCTATCCCTGCTGATATGAGAGAGGTATGTGCCAAATATGAAAAATTGTCTGAGAAAGAAACCAGGACATATTTGAACATTTTGGGGTTACAATGGTATACTGACCTAGATATTACCCCAAAAGGGTTGAGATTTGTCAAGAATTCAAGTACGCCTTTTGATTTGAACTGTTCTCTGGACAAACAGTTCAAGGAGCGTTGGTTTCAAGCATCACATAAATGTGTAACCAAATGGTTGCACATTTTGTTAGAGAGAGAGATCAAATTAAGCTTAAAAATTTGAGGCATGAACTTTCACTTTTGTCTCAGACCATTAGTGACTTAATGGAAGCCTCAAAAATAAAAAGTTTTTTGGAGCGAACTAATAAAAACTTGGTATCTCTGGAAATGGAGCTTATTGGACAGAAAAAAATCTAAATTGGCAAGAGATGTTAGAGAATATGAGACGGGGAGTGCCTTTGCTTACTCCTCTAATTGGAAGAGGGGAAATCAGAAGCGTCAGCACATTAGGTTTAAGAGTGACGCATCTACATCATTTGCGTCATCTAGAGAAGAGAGTCAGTATGAAACGGATGTGAGCGAGGATTTTCCGGAGCTGCCTCCAGCTGAACAACCTGTTGAACATGTGCGGACATTTCGGAATCAGGAGAGGCAACAGCAACCCATGCAACAATGTAGGCAGGGACAGAAACGGACTAGAAACTTTGGATTCCATTATGAGGAATCCAACAGAGGGGACAGAACCAATTTCAAGCAGGGTTCTTATAATGGACAATATTACAACAAAAAATTTAAACGGTGAGTTGAACCGTAATTTGAATTTAGTTGTTAATTTGTCATGCTGTAGTTTAACGGAGGAGGAAGTTTCAGTGTTGAACCTAGGGCTTAAATTTGTGCCCACGGTACTACCAAGGGAACATATTATGAGACAGGAAATGTTTAGATTTTTAAGGAAATTGTATCTTAAGAATTATTTTTATAAAATTTCTAATGTTGTTTGTGCAGCTATTAATGAGTATTCGTCCGATGAATCTAACGGTAGTTTTTATTCCTGTTCTGGAGAGTTTGAAGGAATGGGTGAGAATGTAACAGATATGGAATGTTTGAATGTACGAAATTTGATAGATACATCTTTTATCCCAACATATAATAAGTTTGTACCGTCTTTTGAAAATCAACGGATTGCACAGTTCGGGTCTATGGTGAGGTTTGGAGGGGAGAGGATCTGTGACTGTGCATCTTTAAATAGAAAAGAAGTGTTATATAATCTTTTGTTTAGAGAATGGCGGGCTTTGAAAAATTTAAGTGAAAGAAGGGATATTGTTATTAAACCCTCTGTTGAGGGCAATAAAATTGTAGTAATGAATGCACTCCAATATTTCAATATGTGTAGAATGCACTTGGACAATGTGGAAGTGTATGAAAAATGTACTATTAGTAAATATAAACAAGAAATATTGGAATTTGAAAAAATGTTGGATAGAACTGTTAGGATGGGCTTTTTTAAGGAGAAGGATGTAAAAGATAAACTTTTTTCTGTTAACAGTGAAGTAGCTACTTTTTTCTGTCTGCCGAAAATACATAAGGATATACGGGAGCCACCAGGCAGACCTATTATTTCAGCTTGTAATTACTTTTTACATAATATAGGTCTAGTTTTACACAAGATTTTATTACCTTTTGTGAAAGTTTTTCCTACGTATATTCAAGACAGTCTAGATTTATTGCAAAAAATATCCCCGATAGTGTGGAAGAAGGACAGCTATTGGCTAGTCCTAGATGTTAAGAGTTTATATACCTCTATAAAACATGAGGATGGTTTGAAAGCCATTGAATATTTTATGGGTAATGGTCCTCTTTCTAAGTTTACAGTAGAAATGGTGGAATTTTGTTTAAAAAATAATTATTTTTTCTTTAATAATGAGTTGTATAGACAGAAACAAGGTACGGCTATGGGGGCAGCATTTGCCCCTATGTATGCCAACCTTTTTATGTCTTATTTTGAAAAACAATTTTTATTTAAATTAGATTTTATGAAGAAATATGTGGATCATTATTTTAGATTTATAGATGATTTAATTTTTGTATGTAACGGAGGTTTTGAAGGAATAGACCAATTTATACAAGAAATGCATAATAATCCATATGGTTTGTCGTTTGATGGACTGCAGAAAGGCAACAGGGTAATTTATCTAGATCTGGTGTTGGAAGGAAGAGTGGATGGAGGTATTTCATCCAGTATCCACAGAAAATTTATAGATGGGAACCAATATTTACATGCAACCAGTTGCCATCCCCCACATGTGATTAAAGCATTACCTTATGGAGAGTTAGTTCGTACTTCCAGATTGTGTAATGAAAAAAAAGTAATAAAAGAAGAAATGGAACAAACTAAGGAGAAGTTTTTGAGGAGAGGTTATGACCCTGAGATTTTACATCAGGCTCAGAATAGGGTCAATAAAGAATTAGAGGGTGGGGTTAGCATTCTAAAATATAAATATACATCGGTAAGAAGACATAATATGGTTGGTTGCAACCAAAATGGGACTAATAGGGATAACTCAATATACTATGTATCAGTATACAATACCAGTAGTGATTAAATAAAATCATTAATTGAGTATTACTGGAGATATTTGCTAGAGGACAATCTATTAAAAAAGATTTTACCTAATAAACCCCTTTTTTCTTATAAGAGGGGTAAAAGTTTAAAAGATATGGTGGTGCATGGAAGGTTTTATTTACCGGTGGTTAGTATTCCAAACACTTTCAATGTAAAGGGGACATTGCGCTGTAATAAATGCAGTATTTGTGCTAATGTGGTTAAAACTTTTGATAACATCAATGGTATTAAATTTGAGCCCAAGGATGTTTTTACATGTAGAAGTAAAGGGGTGATTTATGCACTAAAATATCCATGTGAATTGTTTTATATAGGGGAAGCTAAGAGGGAGTTTCATATCAGATTCACAGAACATGTCAGAGATGTTAAAAATAAAAAAGAAGATAAAATAATAGCTGCACATTTTAAAATGTTCCATGGAAGTGATGCAACAAAGTTGAAAGGAACAATTTTAGAAACTGTTAAGTGGTCTTATGAAGATGAAAACATATTAAAGCATAAACTATGTTATAAGGAAGGTATTTATATTTTAAAGTATAAAACACTTGTGCCAAATGGCCTTAATAATGATTTAAATTGGAAATGTTTGCTTTAATGTGGAAACATTTTTTTTTAATTGGTGTAATTGATTCTTAATTGAAAGTTAATTGAAGAAGTTTTTCATATAAATGTTTGAAGAGTGTTAAATATTGTTTGTTACTCCTGGAAGGTGGTTGCACTGAAGCGCTAGAGAGTGGAAATAAAAGTTTTGTACGTGCCTTTGCCTTTGTTTGGTCCACTGGGTGATTGTCGTTTTATTTTATTGTGGTGGTGAAGAAGTAGTGGTCGTATACACCTCTCCCTTATTGTCTGTATGTTTTTATGCCAGGTTGTAGACATTTATTGTTATAGTCCTAACATTGTCCTCTCAGGGCTTTAGCCTCTTCCTGTTTCTGTTAGCATGAGAGCTCTGAAGGGCTAGCATGAGAGCTCTGAAGGGCTTTGCACCTGAACCTGACTTTTGGTTAGCTCGGCGGAAGGTCCTCTGAAAGATTTGGAAGTTGGATAGCTGTTTTGTCATTAGCAGGATATAGCCTATTTAGCTAAAGCTACTGCAGCAGTGATCATTCATTTACTGTTATTTTAACTTTAGTAACAAAATTGTACTTTTTAAACTCTTTTTTATATATTTCTGTGAGTAAGCAACCGTGTATACCCCTATATACACAAACATCAACAAAATTAATAGCGTCTAAAGACTAATTCAAATCAAGTAAAAAAAACTGTTGTAGACTCTATATAAACCTTAAAATCTTGTAATGAGCCTAAACTATTATGCCATATACAGAATATGTCATCTACAAACCAACATAGTATTTTATATATTTGTCCTATATATTCATTATCATTTAAGATGTAGTTCTTTTCCCATTCTAATAATACAATATTTGCATAAGTATGAACATAGGCTGTGGCCATGCCCACACCCGTCTTTTGCAAATTGTAATCACTTTGAAATATAAAAATATTGTTCTCATAGATAATTTCTAACAAAGAACATATCAAATTCATGTTGCATATTGGTAATTTAGTACATTTAGACATAAATTGTGTAATAAAATCAACTTTTATATAATTTAGTATTACTATAAGCAAAGAATGAATATTCTTAGTTACTAAATAATAACCATCCAAATTCTGATTAGATATTTCCCTTCAAATAAATTATTAAGAAATTACTTAGTATCTTCTAGTACTATACAGCAGTTTCTAACACAGTTTATTTAACATCTTTTCTGAGTAAATTAATATGGCTGTGTGACCCATCCCCCCTACAGAGACCATGGGTCTCATTGGTGACCCACTTTTCCTTTTATGTACTTTGGTAAACTAAATATTATAGATATATATGGATCCTTCACACAGAAATAATCAATAGATCACTAGTTATGTGAGTTTAATTGAGAAACAAAATCATTAATGTCATATCTATTTTAATGTAGATCTTATCAGAAAGTATTTAATTCATATACATCAGATAGTCGATGGTGTTAAAAATAATAATACTTCCACCTTTATCAGCATGTTTATTTCTCTATAGTCATATTTTTTTCTCAGTTCCTCAAATGCTAATTTCTCTTTTTTTACGCAAATTAAAAAAAGTATCTTTTTGATGGAAATCAAAATAATTGTTAATATTCTGTTTAGAAATTTGAAGGAAAGCTTCAGTATGAGGGTGATTTAAAAATCATGTTCAAAGGCTGCATGCTCATTCCTTTTCTGCATATGTGAACAGTCATTGGTGAATTGTGGCTGTTTAGGTCTTATTTTCACATAAAACAATATGTTTATGTGAAAATAAGACTGTTATAAAGGATTTTCAGTTATTTTTATGTTTATACCTTTCCAGCCTCTCACTTCCGCAGGGCATGGAGTGGTGATGTTATTTGGGATTCAGAAGTCTTCCTGCTTGTAGTACTCACAGTCAAAGCATGGACACTGGAAGAGGCAAAATGCACTGTCACATTATAATCACTCTACTAATAGGAGTATTTAACAAATAATCACATTATTCATTAAATATTACTTTTTGGGGGTGCTTGTCTTACAATTTTGCTTTTATTTTTTTCTTCCATAAGTGCCAACCAGTGCTGTCAGCTTGCTTACAATTATAGCTGCCCACAGAATCATATCATCTCACTGCTATCATTGATGATACAATTCACTGATTGTGCATGAGTTGCATATAATGTATATACTAAATACAGATGTTTATCCTTTTCTTAATATTTTTTTTCCTGAGGTAAGTAAAAGAATGGAAACTGGCAACCAGATTCTACCCATGAACCACACTGGCTTCTGACTTGGGTCAGTAAGTGATAACTTGATCTTTAAAGCTATAAGCGTATAGCTCTACAAAATGGATTACAAACCTTAACAGCAAGAAACAATTTTAAATTATTATTCATCAGAGCAAATGTAAACCTGTATTAATGTTAGTCAAAAAACTATTACTTGATGGTGTAAATGTCAATCCTTTACTTAGTACCTTTTTCTGTGCTTCATTTAAAACAACAGACAAAAGATTCATCTCATCCCTCTGAGCATGCTCCATATTGTTACTGCTTGTTGTTGTGCTGCTTGCCTCCCCCATTCTCTTTGTCTGCCTCTCTATTTTCCTTTGCTCTGTAACTGCTGAACTGGCATCTGAAAAGGGTGTTCCAATATTGGATGTGGCAATACTGGAAAATCAGATGCACTGGCAGAGACATTACTTATAGATGCATAGGTTTCAGAATTTGCATCATTCTGATTCTTCACAATTTCTTTTTCCATATTCTCAACATCATGATTTGAGACATTAGAAAAAATATATCTGTAAGTGCAAGACCAGGAAATAATGTGTCCACTTTTAAAATCATCCTTGTCTCAAGTTAACTTGTGTTTCCTGAGCGGCAACATTATCTATGCATTTGGAAGAACTCTGAGAAAACTGAATGAAATAAGATGCATTTATTATTTTCATATCAAGTTCAGCAATTTAGTTCAATAATTTAGTTTTGCTGTCTTTAAAAATGTATACATTAATACCATATACTCCATACTTATCTTAAGTTTATCTGCTGCCATCTTTTCAAGAGCACATACATTTAAAAAATGTGAAACTCTGTAGGAATAATCCTTTCTCACAAATAAACATCAAATGTTAGCCACTGCCATTGAAGATGTTTATATATTTGGCTTCTAATTCTCGAATCTGAGAAGTTAAATTATTATTTTGTGCACAAATCATGGAAGCAGAAGCCTTATCAAAAGTATGCCGAATCATAAGCAGATTGCCTGTTAACACTAAGAGATCTTGTAGGTCATTAACATTTTTATTTGTTCAAATGAACAACTCTGAGCTATAAGTCAATCTGATATTCAACTCTTCAACCATGTTTCAATATTCCAATCTCAAATTACAGAAATACAAAACAGAGAAGGAATAAAGAATAAAGTCCATTCTTGTAAGAAACTAGTAATCCAACAGCAGGTCCACAATGGACACCACCACATAATATAAAAATTAATTTATTAGAAAACAAACTCAATGGGAAATGATCAAAAAGTAGCAAAGTGTTAGAGACACAAACTTCATTTTCACTATCAGTTTATTCAGGTCAAATATAAAAAGCCAGCCAAAGTCAGTATAAATATTAGCTTTTCATGTGGCCAATGCAGAAACATCAATCACATTTTAAATATGCAGAGATAAAATTTTTAAGGCATAGAGTCATTTATAATAATACTATATATAGAACTTTTGCATAAAATATAAAACAATCTTTTAAACTCCTCTTTTTTTTATAATAGGCTTACTAGTCAATTATCCATTTATACCACATGACTGAATATTATTTAAATCAAAAAACCCATTTTAACTCAACCTCCTCTGTATACTTTATAAAATGACCACCTATCAGATTTGTAAGTAAGCATTCAAAAACCATAGCATTAGAATAACCATCATCATCTGTACTCAAAACATGTTTAGCAAGTGTATTATTTTTGTTTCTATCAGAAATACCATTGGCGTGTTCTTATATACATTCATTTAATTGTCAATTTGTTTTTCCTCTATAAAATGCAGTATATTGTAAAGCACTGACCTAGATATATAACACGTCTGGTTTTACATTCTGCATAAAACATGAATTTATATTCTTTGTTAGTTAATGGATGTCTAAATAATGTAGTTTCACACACACACATATTATATAGATATAGATATATAGATATTTTTGCATGGGTTAAATGACCTATAAAGGTAGATCTTGATATGACTAGAAATATTATCATGTATAGTATGTAGATTATTCTTATAATTGTCATTTTAGAGAACTGCATCATAGAAATGTTGAGCAATTACATGTTACTGAAGTTAGAGACATCAAAAATAATTTGTCAACACATGTAGAGGTATGCAGAAGCCATAAAAGCTTTTCATTCATAGTAATTGATAAAAGAATATTGTTAGTAGGTTAAGCTGTATGCCTGCAAGCATCCGGGACTAAATGACTGAAAATTTTAAAATTTATTTGAAAAGGAAGAAGCTGAAATACTAATCATGGGATCGACACAATGACTTGTGATTTTGTGGATGGTCATATTCAAACTCAGTCTAATGAAGTATTTTCTTAGGGATGAAAGTGCTGACTGAGGAAATTAAAGTATTTGTTTTATTATATTGTTGTTTTTCATTTTAACTCATAGGAGGAGTTGGAGAATGAGATGCAGCAGAAAATAGTTGATGGTCTAACTGTTATAAGCACTTTTAACCAGAATTATATATTTCCAAAGTTCCTACTTGTATATCTTATTGTTAAGGATATTGAGCCTGAATATCATTAACCATTTTTTCTATGAAATTCTTAACATTAACCCTAATAGAATGTGGGACTGGTCACCTATTCCACATGCCAACTGACCCCTTAGGCCCCAGATAATGAGGCACATCATCCTCCTAAAAGTGTATTTTATATACATTTCGTCTTCACCAAATGGTATTTTATTCTCACCTTTTCCCACATCTACTTGACATCCATTGCATCTTCCAATTATATTTGTCCTTTCTATCCTTTAGCTATGAGGCTCATCGCCTATGTATGCAGTCAACAAATGTAATCATTAAACAAACGAATAAAGGATCAGAGAATATTTTGAGCAATTCTTGCCAAAATTGAAGAATACATAACAAGAAAATGTAAAAGTCCTGGCCTGCCCAGTCTACTTAATTGGAAGAGCCATCTTCTCTAATTGCAGTAAATACAACATGGATAACCATTCCCTAGAGAAAGATACTGGACACCACAAATGAATGCCTGGAGCAAACTAGAATGTTGTGCTTCTGTTTCATACAAGAGCAATATAATAGTCTTGTATCACCTCATTTTTACTATCCAAGTGATCACATTTTTAAAATTTGTATCATACCTTTTATCACATAAACAACTGGCTGTCTATACAGAGTTCAAACTTTCATTTATTTTCTTGCAAGAACATCCTCTCCATATGATCTTATTTTATTCTTGACTGTGATCCAGTCTTTCAAATTCCTGTCTTCCTAAGTTTAGGGTAATTATGTACAGAGTAACAATCATTTAACAATTCTTTATAAGAATTATTTTGGTGAGATAATTTGTTATACAGTTCTGTTTTTCAATTCATTATACATGTTATCATTTGAGTTAAAATTAGACAATTATAACACATGCCTATGAAGAGTCTCTTATTCAACTTAAATTTGTTTTGTTCCAGTCTATAAGATGAATATCATTCTCAAGTTTTCTATGGCTGTTAATTGCATTTCAATTCTAAGTGATTACTCAGAAAAATTGTAAAAAACAAATGTGCCTAAAAATGAAAAAAAAAAAATTAGAGAAAAGATAGCTGTGTTTAGATGGTATTTCATAAGGATATGTGTGATAACCTCTGTGGAACCATCAACTGTCTTTTAGCAAAGATGCAATAAAATGTAAAAGATATGTGAAACCTGTTGCTGTTTCCAGTAAATTTTAAATAATACATTCTAAGCTGTATGAGAATCGTTCAATTTGTATAAACTCTGTTGGAGGTTGGACCTGAATTCAAACAGATACATATTGCAGAGCTCATTCTTTCTCTTACTAAGTCTGCCAGCTCCTTTTAAAACTATATATATATATATATATATATATATATATATATATATATATATATATATATACACACACACACACACACACACACACACACACACACACACATTTTTAAACTATAACCATATATGGACTACAACCACCTAAAAATTTGTGGCTATGTAAAATGGAAGCTTACATATGAATTATAAACCAAACAGGAAATACAGAATCTGGGACTCAAGTTCAAAGTGCAACAGTTGAGCAACAGTTGGACTTTGCTTTCTAGAGTGTGCACAGAAGACAGTTGAGGCAAGAGATCTTCTCTTTGGGGTTATTGTCTGTGAGTTTTTTTTTTCATTTTTGCTCATCTGCTAGAGTTGTTTAACAACCAACCAGTGGTAAATCGAATACAGTAAACCTTCAGCTAGTGGAAGTTCAGGATAAATATAAATGCACTCATTGATTTTTATACCATCTATTTGCCAGGCTCGTTTGTATTATATTTCCATGCACAAATAATGACTTGCTGTCTGTTTAAATTTACAATGCATATAGCTTAACTATTTGGTTTAATTAAAAAAAATATCATTAATTTTCAAACTATTGGGATGATGGTTTATTTATTAGTATAACAGTTTATGGCTAGATTTGGTGAGTTACTGACTGTTGGCATGCACCTTTCAGTGAGTAACTGCTTATGTTATAGCTTATAAGATCAAACAGTACTTTTGCTCTTCGTATGGTGACTGGTTTAGCTGGTGGCAGCATTACCACAAAGACAGGAAAAAGAGTAATGGCACAAGAAAGGTATTGTTATCCTCTGCAGGGAAACACTGTGTGTATGTTATCTTGATCAATTTCAGTAACTCTTAGTGCAGTAGGATAGAAAGGCTCTGTGCTGAGAGCAAAGGGGCTGAAGTCCTGGGGGGGGTCAGTGATTCTATCACTGCTTCATAGTTGTTCAGTGTAAAACTTATTTGGGTTTGGTAGGTGTTGGTCATAACCTATGACAGCAGTGCCCATTGGTCATAAATGCTAAGGGCCAATAGCCCCTTGTGTATTAACTGATGGTGAGTAGTGCAAATCATATGCCCATAGCCTTTAACTGCTACACATTAATTGGTGGCATCAAATTTGTCACTTATTAAGTAGTTTGGAAAAGTATTGGTTTTATAAACTAGACATACATATCTTGCAAAGAGGGAGAATATAAAGTAGTATATGTTATACAGCAGTTATTTTATTTTAAGTCAAAGTAGTTGGGAAATAGGGAAAATGAGTTGTGAAGAATATGTTAAAATGTCAATGGCACACCTGGTTACAAAGTGCAGATCAAATGACTCTCACATGTTGATCTGATCAAAGACGTTTAAAACCTGAGCTTTGGCCAGCTAAGATCTAGCTGTATTCAACTGGACGTATAAGAGAATTTAAGTACCTTTTATCTGCACTTTTTTCAAATAATATAGCATTTTAATTGATTTATTTGTGTTGCATTGAATATTAACTGAACTGGAAGTTTTGACGTTGTTTTTTTCAGTTAATGCTTGCTAGATTTTATTGCCTGTTAGAATTCCTGCATAGACAGTAATTGCAGTTGGGGGTAGTCCCATTCATTGATATTCTGTTACTGCCTATTTAAGTGGTACATTTTGGAATATGTTCTGCTTAAAACCTAAGTTTTGGCCGGCTAAGATCTAGCTGTATTCAACTGGACGTATAAGAGAATTTAAGTACCTTTTATTTGCACTTTTTTCATATAATACAGCATCTTTATTGATTTATTTGTGTTGCATTGAATATTAACTGAACTAGAAGTTTTTACTCTGTTTTTTCAGTTAGTGCTTGCTAGATTTTATTGCCTGTTAGAATTCCTACATAGACAGTAATTGCATTTGGGGGCAGTCCCATTCATTGATATTCTGTTACTGCCTATTTAAGTGGTACATTTTGGAATATTTTCTGCTTAAAACCTACGTTTTGGCCAGCTAAGATCTAGCTGTATTCAACTGGACATATAAGAGAATGTAAGTACCTTTTATCTGCACTTTTTTCAAATAATACAGCATTTTAATTGTTTTATTTGTGTTGCATTGAATATTAACTGAATTGGAAGTTTTGACTCTGTTTTTTCAGTTAGTTCCCCACCCACCGTCCCTGGTTTTGTTTTGGTGTTAATCTTGGTGGCTTTGAAACTGCCTGCCCTCTTGTAAATTTGTGTTTGGATACTCCTTCTGGGCCCATCTCATTTGCTCACTCAACTGAGTGCAGTGAGATCATATTCTGATTTCAGGCACTCCTACTGTGTACAAAGAGAGCATCTTGGAAAGAAAAATAAATTTAAGCTTGTTTCCAGCCTTTCCTTAAAAGTGGTCTAGACTGTTTGTAGGTGTCTGAGCCCCCAAGCCTTTCTGTGTTGGAGGGAAGCCTTCTAGCTTAATTTTGTTTCTTAGAACTCACCAGTTTTCTAGTTTCAGCACTCAAATCTGTTTCTTTGAACTCAGCACTTGTTCAGAACTCGTTGTAGGTACTAAATAAGCTGCAAATTACTACAGCACTCAACTTTCCTCACTTGTCTAGAGGAAAGCAGTTTTTAGTACTTAATAAATAAGCACCTATCCAGGCATGTCTAAGGGTCAGCTCCCGGTGATTTCTCCTGTCTACCTGATGAATATGGGCATCTTGGGGCAATGCAGCAATTGCCTCATGTACACAGACAACCCTCTCCTCCTACCACCCAACACTGCAACCTGTGAGAGATGCACTTATATAGGCAAACTGGAAGCAAAGCTCTCTTCTCCCTAGACTGGACTAGACAGTCAAGAGGAGAAGGTAAACACTTGCACCACACCACACTCATCACATAGTCCCTCAAAACCTACACCACCAAAACACACACATCGAAACACAAAACACACACCTACATTCGCAGCGGCTCTCAATAAAAACATGCCCAAGCATCATGGACCTCCAAAGCAGAAACACAAGCAAACTCCACCCCCCAACACAACCCAAATGACACATAGCCCACAAACTCAGTGTGTCACTCAACCACAGCCCATAAGGCATAACAAGGTACCCAACACTCTAGTCATAGGTGACTCTATTGTCAGGCACACTGATGTTCCACTCACCAGGCTAAACAAGTAGAAAGTTACTGTCAGTTGCCTGTCAGGTGCCAGGATCAACCACATAATGCACACACTCAGGTCACTCCACAAAAAGTACAAATATGACACTGTTATTGTCCATGTTGGTGTGAATGACCTGAGACGTACCTCCCTACATGAAAAGAGACATGGAGGAGCTCTCCGATCTTGTAGCCCAGGCAGGTATGACCCTAGCCCTGAGTAGCATCCTGCCATCATCCAGAATGATACCACAGTACAAGGACAAAATGACTGACTTCAACAACTGGCTAAGCTTCTGATGTCATTCTAAGGGGATCCAGTATTTGTCTGCCTCGGACAACATGATCGACAGATCACGATGCTTTGCCAGAGATGGCCTGCACCTGTCACCCTTGGGATTCCAGATACTAGCTAAGGCTCTTGCCACCCCTATAGTGCCTTTTTTAGGCAAGGTTTAAATGACAAATTCACCACTGTAACAGGTACAAGCAAGCTAAATCTGAGGGTAATGCTACTCAATGCTAGAAGTGTAAACCTCAAAATGCACTCACTTGAGGCACTCCTTAAAAAGGAGAACATCAACATCTGTGCAGTGACAGAGACCTGGTTCAAAGTTCTAGAGAGCACCCCTGCATTACCAGGCTATAATTCATACCACACCTTTCGGCCACCTAACCTGGAATGAAGCACTAAAGGTGGAGGCGTGTCCATATTCATTAAGGATATCCACACCTCCAGGCTAGTTGCACAGAATAATGCATCCGAGATTATCCAAGTGCAACTAACTCTGGGCAAGACCGCAATCCAAATTGTAGCTTGCTACAGACCCCCCACCATGCCCCAGGATTCCCACTCCTCATTTCTTGATACACTGGAAAGTATTAGGGTACAACACAACACCCTAATAATGGGCAATTTCAACTACCCCACCATTAACTGGAAAAACTACTCATGTACCAACTCTTTTGCTCAACATTTTCTGGAGTTCATAAATTCCAACGCCTTGGATCAAGTTATTCATGCCCCCATCAGGGGCAGCAATATCCTAGACCTGGTCATTACCAACATGGGCAACCGGTGTTCCACACTAGAGGTCAATTCCTCATTGGTCAGATCCAATCACAAGCTAATCACCCTAGACATCCACATCCTGCGCCCACCCCCAGTTAGGGAAACCACTGTAAAAAACTTCTCCAAAGCCAACTTCACACTTCTTAAGACAGAAGTGGCAAACTTCATGACACCCATGCAGATGGGCAGTAGAGGTATGACTGCTGAATCCTACACAAATGCACTTTATAAGCACTTACACGAGTGCATGGGTCATGCCATCCCTAATAGAACCAAGATGCTATCCTCCAAAAAAAGGAAGCCAATCTGGTGGTCCTCTGCCATAAACAAACTCTACAACAGAAGAAAGAAACTGTTGCAAAAAAGAGTAAAGTCCCATGACTGGAGGAACTCCCTGGTCAACCTCAGTAAGAAGCTGAGATCCCTCATAAAATCCTCCAAAGCTAGTTACGAAAACAAAATTGCCACTGACTCTAAAGACAACCATAAAGCATCTCTATACCGGAAGAATGCAAAGTTCCTGTAATCACAGCTGCACAGGTAAAAAGCACACTCTCCAAAGCCAAGAACACAGCATCCATGGGACCTGACAATATCCCTGGCTATGTTCTACATGAACTACAGAATGAACTGGCACCCTACCTAAGTACCATGTTCAATCATAGCCTCACCTCAGGCTTTGTGCCCACTGAATGGTGTACCGAGATGGTTATCCCACTCCACAAAGGGGGAGCCATGACAGGCTCCGAGAACTACTGCCCCATTAGTCTGATGAGCCTGGTCTGCAAGGCCATGGAACATGTCATCATGGAACTCATAAACAAAGACATTAGTAATCTCCAAACTCTGGACCCTACCCAGTTCGGGTTTGTAAAAGGCAGATCATGTCTCCTAATCCTGATTGACTTCTTTGAAGCAGTCACCAAAGCCATAGATGAGGGTAAGGTGGTTCACACAGCTTATCTAGATCTCGCTAAGGCTTTCAACACCATCCCCCACTCTGGAATTATAGATAAGCTCACTAAACTAGGTATAAATCCCTATGTCACAAGATAGGTTGCCAACTGGCTCATGGACAGAACCCACACTGTGAAAGTAGCAGACTCCAAATCCAACTTCAGACCAGTGACAAGTGGAGTACCACAAGGTTCAGTCCTGGGTCCTCTCCTGTTTGGTATATACTTATCTGAAGTACAGGCTAACATAGAAGGTCTTTGGCTAACAAAGTTTGCAGATGACTGCAAACTAGGAGCCATAATCGAAACTTCTAATGATGTGGACATACTACAAAAGGGCCTCACTGAGACAGATGCCTGGTGTCAAAGCCATGACCTGAAGCACAATGCCAAAAAGTGTATTGTCATCCCCTTTGGTAAAAGCTCTGTACCCATGAACTACCACATAAGTGGTAGTCTACTCAATGCCAAATGTGTGATAAGAGACCTTGGGACACAGGTGGACAGTAGTCTCTCCTTTGATAATCACATCGTCACAGTGGTCAGGAAATCCTTCTACATGGCTCACCTCATCACAAAAGGTTTCTCATCCAGAAAAACGAGGTCATTGTTCCCCTCTACTCATCACTCATTAGATCCATTATAGAGTACAATGCCCCTTCTGGTATGTACCTCACAAGACATCTACAACAACTGGAATGGCCACAGAAATACCTCACAAAGAAGATTACTGGTCTCAAACAGATGCCCTGCGGAGACCGTCTCAAAAACCTCCAGCTTTACTACGTCGCATATCGCCTACTCAGAGGCAATCTCTGCCTAACATACAAAGCTATGTCAAACCCAGAGCTGTTGGACATGCTTCACTTAAAGAAATCCCAATCCCTCCGAGCTACACGTTCTAGGGACGTAAACCTTGTCACCACAATAAACAGAACATGCTGAAGGGACAGATTCCTGTCCCACAGACTTCCCATACTCTGGAACAGACTACCTATCTATGTCAAACAGAGCTCCTCATTAGTACTCTTCAAGAAAAATCTTGATGATTGGATGGGAAATAGGAATTCACCCCAGGGATCATTTCTGTGACTCTGCTCGACAGGGGCACAGGAAAATAATTTTCTTGGGTGGCGAAAGCCAGGGTACCTTTTTGGCTAGGCGTATATAGGCCCTATGAACCTATGAACCTGTGTGTTCATAACTGCTTTGTGTGCAGATGAAGTTCCTTCTACTTGATCTATAGACAGTGTGACAGTGGCTGTAGGTACAATAGCATGCAGCAAAATGGCCATCCAATATGCTCCAAGATGATCTCAAAACACAGCCCTAACTAAAGAGACTAGAGCTGAAAATGAAATGACTGGATGTCAAAGCAGCTGAGAGAAGGAAACATCTTAAAGCACAGGACAGGGAGAACGACTGAGAAGAAAGAAAAAACAGCAACACAATAAGAAGATGTTCAACTTTGCCAACTGCATTTGTAGTAGGGATAAAAACCCAGCCCTGTGAGCTGAAGTCAATACTAAATTGTTTCTGCAATATAAAGAGGTGGTTTCCATTCTGGTATTTGAATGTGTAATCCCTAGCAGCTTGACCTGGGGCAATGAGTGAGTCTTTTTTAACTCTTCTCATGAATAATGCTAAGCATACTTTGACAAAGATGAATGGTGTTAACTGCCTTGTCTACTTGAAGCTTAAAAATGTTTTTTTTGTTTGCTGAATGTTTTAATCTTATACCTGTAGATTATTGACAAATGTTTACAACAAATGAGAAAACAGAAAACAGTGATAGTGCTTTCACTGCAGAAAAAACAGATATTTTAACAGGTGGGTGAATGAATGTTAAAAATTTTTAAATTTTGGGGAGACTCTATGATAAGAATCTAATTGACAGGCCAATAATGCACCTCAGCTGAAGAGATGCATGCATATAGTGGCCTCTGTCAGGCTAGCAGGTCAAAACAGCACAAGAAGGGGTCCCTACTACTATGCATTGATATAAGGTGACCCCCAAAAGAGCAGTATAAACGACCACAGCATGTTTCACAGACAAAAGGGAAGCTATTAGTTCCATGCTTCTCATGATTATGTGGCTAAATGTTTCCAATATAACCAAGAAGGATATTTTTTGTATAAATGTCCACAGAAATAGGTGGGCCACAAAATGGAAGTAAGACAGTGAACTGAGATGGCACAGTGTTAGTGAAAGTTTGCCTCCTAATTGCAACTGTTCCAAATTAACAGAAGGAACTGTAGCTTACCCTGAAAGAGGGTAAAAAACATTGTTAAGATGGATTCTACACCAGACATAACTAATGTTTAGTCTGCAGCTGTCAAAGAGCAATACTTTTCTCGGGTAGGCTATTCCAGTTATGGCCATGGGAGGGACACCCTTTCAATATTCCTTGGTGAGTTTCCTTTAACTGGGCAGGAGATACGGTGTTAATGCAATTAGCAGGGTTTGGTAATATCCCAACAAATGTTTAGTAGGAAGTGATTCTAATGATATAGTATCTTGTGTAAGTGTGATTACATGCAACCTGTTATGGCACTAAACATGTGGAGAAGGAAGCAAGGGGAAAGACTCAAACAGTGCCAAAACCTCCAAAGAGGCTGGAGACATGGTTACTTCAGGAGAAGAGCTGTATGGTAGAAAAGTGCCTAAATCAGAATTACAGTTGTCGAAAGGTATTTGCCTTTCTCTGGAAGGAGCTACATTAGTAGAATAGGTGGTTAATAACAGCAAGCTTTAATCTGAGCCTTGGCTGTAAAATGATTCTAAACTTCCCTTAGAAGTGGACCTGAGGAGGGTCAGAAAGAAAGAGCAGAAACAGGCACATCCAAGAAAGTTCCACATCCTAATGGGTATGGGAATCCATATACTAGTACATCAACATCACTGTACAGAGAGTGGAGTCCATAAGCATGGCTAGGGGGAGAAGTGATGCAACAGCTGGTAGTCCAAAGTGCCTACCATCAGGCACTTCTGGCCATAGCCTATAATATTCCTTTTTAGATCATCTGGGTATACAGCACACAAAAAGGAGATTTATGCATTTTTTATTGACAAAGCATTGCAAAAAGATGCAAAAAGTTACTGCAAGATGTGTGAGCAGCACCAAATGTTGTATCTGTAGAAGGCAAAGCTAAAGATGCTTTGGTGCTGTTATCTGTTACTGGGGAATCCTTTTAGAGCACAGTCATGTATACTGAGGTGCCTGTTACTACTCCATGCAACACAGGTAAGAGGTATATCTCAGTGGACATAAACTAATGGTAATAGGTACCCCTAGGTGGATGCTTTGTCCATTAATGAGCTGGAAGAGGGACAAATGCTCTGTTAGAAATGATCAATGTTTTTTTTCCCCTGGGAAATACAGATGTAAGGGTTAACTTAATGTCTGCCCAGGTAATCTGTTTGTTGCTACTACCATCCACAAACAAATTGTTTGGTGAGGTTTAACTCTTGTCTTAAGGCAAAGCTAAAACATTTAATAACAAATTTCGGTAGGAGTGGGACAAGTACTTTACCATCTCTTTTCTCATAGAGAAGTGCCCCAACATTCCACTTTTATATTGCCATTTGAGCTACTCTATGGCCACTGGTTGTAGGAGTGTTTAAACATAATTTTTGATGAGAAAGGAGATGTTTGACTTCCACACGAGGTCTTCTGTTGAGTGGGTGTTGAATCAGTACAAAACATATGAAGTTTATGGGATTGGCACAGGACCACCTAGCAGCAATACGACATTAGCAGAAGGTCTGGTATGACCAAACAGTGAGACCCCAAGAATATAGAGTTAGACAAAAGGTAATGGTGCTTATTCGTGTTTAACAAAATAAGCTGTGGGCACCAGAAAATGACCCTTTCACTACTATGAGGAAGATAATCACTGATAATTATGAAGCAATTACCAAGCAGGAGGCAGACATACCAACTCTATCTTATTAACATAATGAAGCCCTACCATATTAGAAATACTTCATACTTGGTATTTGCAAGGAAGAATAGACAGGATTATATTGTTGACCTCCTTGGTGAACTCAGATAAAGCTCGAAGAAACAGCCAATCCAGGCCTTCAATACGAATAATTCTCTTTACTGGATATAACCAAGTTAAGCACTTTTGTCCCCCAAATTTACATGGGACTTCTTCAGAACAAAAAAAAAATCTGACTTTGTCAGTTAAAATAATCCATTCAATTAACTAATAAGCCAATCAAATTAAAACCAGTGGAAACATTTTTTAACCCTCAGCATGCCTACGTTTCAATAGGTAATTAATGCTCGTGTTTTCATTCAAACCTGGATACACAAATGTATTCAGCCTAAGCTGGCATTTTAGTTCACATAATTTTAGATGTTTAGGTAGAAATTTCCCTTGAATATCAGGGACTATCTGTTGTATAACAGGAGACTTCATTTGACACTTCAGTGGATGAAATAGTGCTATCACAGCAGATATCCCTAAACTAGGTTCAAGATATTGTGTTTTTTTTTTCCACATACTCGGTGGTTTAGGCTCAGTAAATTCAAGAAGTACTACATGAACATATTCAAAATGTTAGGGAGGTGCTGACTGAACTAGTTAGGGTAAAATTAACTGCCAAAAAGAAAAACTGTCAGGTAGAAATGAAAAAACATGTTCTGGTCTTTTACCTAAAATGCAGATTGCTTCTCTAGAGGAGGAATTCAGTAGTCTAACTTAAAATCCACCTTCAACCTCCAAACTTCATTTCTTTGTTGTATCTCAGGAATACATGGTTGATGTGTAAAATGGAGGAAGAACTGAAAAAGGTTATACAAAACTTGAAGCTGTTTTTTTTTCTTTTTTTTTTTAGTAAAATGAAGCAAAAATGTGAAATGCAAGTGAACTATACTAAGCTGAGTAAATGTAAGAGTTTTTCAGAAAATATAATAGTTGTCTGAAATTTTACTTGTTATTTCTGCTAAATCTTCCAGCATAAAAAATGTGCAAATGTACAAGGCTGTATAACAGTCATGCAGTTATTTTTGTAAAAGGCATTACAGCATGGAACGTATTTCTAATATACATTAACATACACAGCAGAGCTAATTTTTATCATCTTTTTTTCAATAGCTATTACCACAGATGGACTAAAACGTCATATAAGTAATATGGCTGTACATTCAGGAAGCTTAAATTTGAAATCTAAACCAGCAGTAGTGCCTCCCCTGGGACTGTTCTTTTTTATCAGTATATAGTAAATGTGATGACTTATTAATTGTTGGCATTCACCTTTTTGAAAAATGACTACTTAATAGCTGCCAAACAATTATATTACACTAACAGTGTTCCTGGTGTGCTAGATTGATGCAGCTGATAACAGTGTTGCCATAAAAGCAAAATAAGAGTTCTGGCACTAGCAGTGTATCATTAGCCCCTCCTGGGAACATTGTGTGTGTGTGTGTGTGTGTGTGTGTGTGTGTGTGTGTGTGTGTGTGTCTGTACCCATGTATGTGTATGTCCATATATGAATGTGCACACATACACACAATTGCCTTGACAAAGTTTCAGTTACTTCTGGAAACACTGTGTGTATGCATTAAATAATATTGGGCTTAGGGCAATGTGGCTGAAGCCATGGGAAGTGATTATAATTGTACTCTGCAGTTATTCTTTGTAAGGCTTATTTGGGTGTAGCTGGTATTGGTCATCAGCTGAAGCAGAAGTACATATTTGCTATATGCTGGGATATAAAACTCTCACCTAGCCCAGGTTTGCATGGGTCCTGCCCAGTGGAATGAATGGGTCAATTTGAGCTGAGGTAGTGGAGCCACTGAGCAGTTCTAAACATTAAATAAAAAAAAAGTGTATGTGCCCTTCTAGTCACAATGTATGCACACAGCAGTATACATTGTATGGTGGTCACTTTATTTCTTAGTTACAGCAGTTAAAAGACAGGCAAAATGAGCCCTGAATAATATGCCAAAATGGCAACTGGTAGAACTAGTTAGAGAGTGTAAATCCAAAGGATGCTTACATAAATGTCTGAAAAAGGATATGTTAACAGATGCTTTTTGTGCTGTTGAAAATAATTTAATTGGAAATGGAGACAGCCTGGCAGGAACTGAAGCTATGCAGAATGCAGCAAAAAGGCCACCCAATATATCCACAGGTTATCTGAAAATGCAGATTCAATTAATGAAACTAAGGATGGAAATGGAACACACAGATGTCAAAACAGAAGACAGAAGGAAACAACATGAGCACGGGGCAAGGCGAAAGGAGAGAAAAGAAAGTGCAGGACAGCATCAGCAGAAGAAAGACATGTTCTCACTTCACCAAGTGGGTATTTGATATAAAAACCTGGAAGCCAAGGTCAGTGTTAATTTGTTTCCTTATTAAAAATAGAGGGATTACCTTGATAGCTTTATTTATGCATTTGAATGTGTGTGTAATCAGCAACAATCTGACTAAGCGCAATAGTTCAGCTTTTTAAATGCATCTTTTGTCTGAAATGAATGATGCTGGCTGTATTGCCTACCTGATGGTTAAAGTGATATTCCTAAATTTTCAAACTTATGCCTGAAGCTTATAAAAAACAAAATTAGAGAACATAGGAGAAAATCTGAAGACAACATTATTGATTCCATTGCAGAAATAAGAACATATTTTAATACATGGGTGACAGAATTTCAAGTTACAACATCTGAAATGTTGGTAGACTTTATGATAAGGAGCTGAACACTGACTACCTTGCATGAGGATATGAGAATCTGGCTGAGAGATTGAGAGTATACCTCAGTGGAAGATATGGATATAAGGGGTGATATCTATCTTGACAGCAGGGCACAGCTGGATATGGGGGTTTGTAGCACTAGACATGGGTATAAGTATCACAGTAAGCTCTACATGCAAAGGGGGATGGTGTTGCTTCCAGTATGTGAGATGGTTTTGGGGTTAAATATTTCTAGTAGAACCAGCTGTATCATGTAAGATCCATATGCCCACAGAGAGATGGAGGGAGCCAAAGCCATGAGATAACAGAGGTGGTACCATAGTATTGATGGATTGTCATCCAATTGCAACTACTGCAAAGTATAACAAGAGTTTGTACTCTATAGTGACACACTAGAGAATCAATTGCTAAGAGGGATACTGCTTCAGATACATCTATTGTTAAGCCTTGCAGTTGTTAGATCAGAGTATTAATTGTCCAGGCAAACTATTCAGGTTAAGGTCATGAGAGATTCACCACTTCAAAGTTCCATTAGGCAGAGTTAACTTGGACTGGGGAGACAGACATGGCTATAAGCAGGTGTCAGTGTTTGATGATGTTTCAGTAGAAATTAGTTTAATGACACAGTACCTTGTGTATATGTGATTTCATGCAGCCAAGCATAAAGACAAGTATGTGGAAAACTCAGTAAGAGGGAAACCCAGTCAATGCCCACATCGGCAACAGAGTCTGATAATTTGAATACTTTAGGAGAAAAGAAGGTTAGTAAAGTAAAGTAAAAGTCTAACTTACAGTAGTTAAAATACACTAAACGTCCCTTAGAAGGAGAATTGGGGAGGATCAAAAAGAGGGAGAATTTAGATAGGAACAGTTATCAGTTTCTACCTTATAGAACTTGAGAGAGGTAACAAAGAAGACTCCAAATCCACAAGGACAGGGGAGTCTGCACACTAGGACAAGGGTTACTGTACACAGAATGGACTCCTGAAGGAGATCTAAAGGGACAAATGATATACCAATTGGCTGTCCAAAGGACTTACCATCAGACACTTCTGAACATGGGCATAATGTTCCTTTTTTAGAGCATATGGGTATAGATCATACAAAAAAATAAGGTTTATGTAATATAATAATTGGTCATAAACTGCAAAAATGTGAAAGGGCATTGCAAGATGTATGAGCAGTGCCAGAAAGTTGGCAAGGCATAAGACAAAGTTAAGTCTTCCTTGGTGCTATTTCCCATTATTGAGGAATTATTCCTAATGGAAGCCAATGATACTGTGGAGCATCTTAGGACCTGAAACATGACAGGGAAGAGTTATATCTTGGTGAGGGTAGACTATACCCTTAGATGGTTTGCTATCAAATGACTGAAAATCAAAAGACTGAATCCCAAAAGACTAAAAATTCAAAATATTGAATGATAAAATTTGCCCCTTCTCCATTGTTGTGCGATCTTGGAGTTGGTATATATATTTAGCAGAGGGTGTGGGGGGCGTAGGCTCCCCCATGAGTAGATCAGGTGGGCTTGCTCCTTGCATTAAAAATGTATTCAATATTTTGAATTTTCAGTCTTTTTGGGATTCAGCCTTTTGAGTTTCAGTCATTTGATAGTAAACCCCTTAGATAGCTTGAGGCAGTGGTTTTGTCCTCTAGTGAGAAAGATAGGGGTTACAAATTTTCTGTAGGGTGAGTCTTCCAATGGAAATAAAGATGGAGAGGTTACTATATTGCAGAGTTGCTGATCTGCTGTTGAAAGTACTGTGACAGTAAAATATTTAAAAAATAGCTATACAGTATCATGCACAAAAAATGAATTGCTGAAGAGGTTTAACAATGTCTTTACCACAATACTGGCAGTATTAAAAAATAGCTATACAGTATCATGCACAAAAAATGAATTGCTGAAGAGGTTTAACAATGTCTTTATCACAATACTGGCAGTATTTGCAAATAAGTCTAAGTGGGAGTGGGAAATATTCATGTAATATCTTCTTTTTGTATACAGATGCCCAAGAATCTTTATTGTGTTGCCATTTCAACTATTTTATAATTAGAGGGTGAGAGGGCTATACTTCATTTGTGATAAGTAAGAGGGTAAACGTGACTCCCACAAGTAATATCCACACAAGAATTTTCTGCTTATATTCAGAACCAAGCTAAGGGAGCTCAATGGGCTGGCAAGAGAGCACCTAACGAAAGCAGAGCAGCAGCAAAAGGTCAGGTATGAGCAGCCAGTGAGAGCCTTAGAATATCTTGTTGCACAAAACTTAGTGGTGCTTCTTCCTCTCCAACAAACTCCAGGAATAGGAAAAAGCTATGTAATGTTAATTATCTGGTGGAGTTGGCAGACAAGACGCAGAAACAAAAACTCTACAATATTAGCATAAAGAAGCCCTACCATGACAGAGAGGCATGAATACTTAGTATTTCCAGTAGGTACAGGAGGAATAAGTGGGGGATCTTCTGAAAAACAAAGATCTTCTCAGTGATGCTCCATCTGACACTTCAGAGGAGAATGAAGGGCTGTTGTAGCAGCTATTCACTAACTGGTTTGAGGAAATGTAAAGTACTTCAAGAACATGTTCTGCACATTAGAGAGGTGCTATATGATTCTAAAGGGCAGGGTTAAGTCTCAAGGCAAAACAAAAAGGCAGGTACAAATCATAAAAAATTACCTAATCTCTTACCTAAAAATGCAAGTGGCTCGTCTAGATGATGAACATGGTAGGCTAATCTGAGGCACATTTTCATCTCTCAAGCTTCAGTATTTGATGGTACTTGAAAAAGCTTATTAAGGATCTAAAAAGGGGATAGAACGTTGACAGGATGAGAAAACTTTTAATTGACTTTTAGTAAAGATTCAATAAAATATGAAATGCAGTGAAGTTGTACTAATCTAAGGAAAATGTAATTGCTTACAGAAAAAAATGAAAAGGCTGTGTGAAACCATGGGTTGTTTCTGGAAAAATCTCACAGCATGTAAAATGTGTAATATATATACACACATATATATATATATATATATATATATATATATATATATATATATATATATATATATATATAATACAAATGATGTAGTTCATTTTGTAAATATGATACAGCTTGGAACTTATTTCAATAAGACACAAAACTTAACTTAGAGCTCTGTTTTCCCATCTTGGCCTGTAATCACCTTGGTATTAGAACTTCTTATAAACTGTGTGGCTTATATTTAAAATCAAAACCAAACCAGAGATATAGACCCTGGAACACTTTTAAGCTCAGAGTGTAATTGTTAAGAAAAGTTGTACTTTGCTTAATGCAAAAAAGAGGATTTTTTTTTAATTGAGAGCTCATATATGTGATTTATGGCCTACAAGATTGCTTTAATTGTCAGTTGTTTTTTGACAGCCAGATGTATACATAATACAGTGAATTTCAGTTAGTGGTAGTTCATGCTCAAAACACCTGTAGACAGTGTCTCTTTTAAATGACATCTGTCTGTCTTACTCGTTTGCATTATATTACTCTGTTTAAGACATTATTCATTGTTTACTTTAATTTAGTTTATAAAGATAATTGCTTAATTTTGTTATTTTAAGTAAAATGTTTTATAATTTTGTTTCAAACACTTGTGTCTGGTGGTTTATTTATTACAATAAGCAGTACCATAGTTAGAACATCTGGTACCCTGGACAGTTTGCCAGATTGGCACCACTTCATCCCAAAGTTGAGAACAAAAAATCCTCTTCAGCACTTCTGTAACTGTAGAAAACTGCTTGCTACAACTGGAACAAGCTCCTTCTTATAATTAGTAGCACACATACACACACACACACACACACACACACACACACACACACACACACACACACACACACTCACTCACTCACCGAGCTTCACCACAAATATGAATGCATCAACATCCAATTATGAACTTCCAATATTTACTGCATTTTAACCCCATTAGCATCTTCCAATTGTGCCCCGCAAAGGGCTAAACCCAGGACAGTTGACACCTTCATCCCAATCTAGTTACAACTCTGATTTTGAAGGTATGTGTGCAGATTTGGTGAATTGTTAATTGTTGTCATCTGCCTTTTGAAGAGTGACTGCTTCAGCTGTAGTTGCCAAACAATTATATTGTGGTTGAATTGTGTTAAGAGTGAATAGTGATTGCGTGCTTGGTGCGCTACATATGCTGGTCTAGTTGGTGCAGTATTACTATAAGGACAGGGGAAAAGTTTACTTGTATAAAGAAGGCATAATTAACCTATCCTGAAAAACTGTGTGTGTGTGTGTGTGTGTGTGTGTGTGTGTGTGTGTGTGTGTGTGTGTGTGTGTGTGTGTGTGTGTGTGTGTGTGTGTGTGTGTGTGTGTATCTGTGTAAAGTTATCTTGGCAAAGTTTCACCTCTTGCTGGTATGGCTGCACTGAAGACACTGGGCTGAGAAGAAGGTGGCTAAAGCCTTGACAGGTCAGTAACTCTATTATGCAGGTGTACAGTATAAGGCTTATTTGGATGAGAAAAAGCACGGTTTCTGACAGCTAATCTCTTGCTGGGTCAATGCTGAACTAAATGATTGGCAAAGAGTAGATGTTGTATACCTGGATTATAGTAAAACTTCTGATTTTGTAACACAGAGTAGACTGGTGAGGGAAATAAAGGGTACAAAGGGGTACACATATTGATGAAGGGAATAAAATCTGACTACCAGATATGAAACAAATTATTAAAATAAAGCTGTCTAGTGGGAAGCCAATGGTCAGTGAAGATGGTGTAGTTATTGGTAGTTGGGGACCAGTGTTTCTTATCCCAGTTATGTATAATATAAGTAAAAGAGCACAGAACAGGATACGTTTATTGTCACTGTTGATGTGACACCCTGTCTCTGTGTGCAAAAATGGGAAAAAAGATTTGTGGATGGATGGATGGATGGATGGATGGATGGATGGATGGATGGATGGATGGAATACCAGCACTAGCTCCATAGTCAAGGAACTCAAGGCATAATCCTTCAAAAAGATAAAGTAAAACAATTGTGGTGAGCAGACAATGCCAGCTAGAATATAATATAAACAGGAGCAACGATCCATGTTTGGGAAGAATAAATTATAGATTATGGGTGCAATAGCACAGCAAAGAATTAGAACAAAATATGGGAGCTTGTCATCACAGTAAATTCCCAAATACAATGCGGCATGTATGGATTGTCACAAAGTCCAACAGGATGTCACTCTGCACAACAAGGAACATGGATTCAAGTGAAGCATATATCTTACCTCTCCATCACTCTATAGGTCACTGACAGAGGCATGCCTGGAATACAATCCATACTTCTGGAGATATTAAAGAGAAATTACATCATGTAGATGAACAGTAAGTGGATGATCAAGATGGAATGCTGATATATATGGAAAAGTTGAGTGTATGAAGTATATTCCCATTAGAGAAAGGAAGAGGTAGGGGGTTAGGATCCAAACTCTTTGTATTGCCATACAGTTGGTGGGGTAAGGTTTAGATGAAAGGACAGTGAGTAACAAGGGGTCAAGTGTGGCAACTGGAAATAATTTTTATAGAGAGGTTTGGGGAACCTAGAATGTGTTTTATATAAAGGTTGTGCTATATAAGCAAATAGAGTTTCTCAAGAGCTTCAGACCAGTAGAAAAATGGAGAGAAAGAACTAGATGCATTGGTTATACTTGTTAAAGTTGGACAGAATCAGCAAGACATTGGTTTTATTTTGTCTATTTGCACATTCACATCACCAGCACATTCTAGTTCATGTCTGTGCAAATGTGCATGGCTCCCCATTGAAATGTCAATACTTACAATGCCATGTCCTGAACTGCTGAAAAGAGATCAAATATGCAGGAGAAAACCAAATGTTGAGTATTGGCATTCTTCTTTAATTACCCAGATCTTGTTTGCCTCTTGCAGCATCGAGATTGCTGAATACTGGCTCAGGCTAAGTGTTTTTTCTTTTGGTCTATTTTCACACATTTGGTTAAATATATGGTTAGATATTGTAGTTATTGAGTGTTAGAGTGTTCTTCTTCATAGGTTAGAACTCTTTCTAACCTTCCATTGCTGTTTATTGTTGTTGTTGTGGCCGTCATTTTCCTTTAGGCCTACCTTGTCCTTGTGAACCCGTTTAACTTAGAGGGTTCTCCTTTCTTTCAGCCCCATGTTAGTTAAAGGGCTTTCCCTTTTTTCCCTCTTTCTCTCTTTTCTAGGAGCAGCTGTTTAAGTTAGAGGCTCTCCTCGATGGGGAAGTTTGCTGTTTTTGCTTAAAGGCTCTCCCCCTTTCCTCATTTCTTCTACAAAAAAAAAAAAAAAAAAAGTAGGAAAGTTCTGTGGTTAAGTTATTTTTTTTTTTTTTTGTCAGTTAACTTGTGTAGTGTTAGTTTCCTTTTTGTAAATTGTTCATTGGTCTCATACCATGTCTAAGGATTCTACTAGAGTCAAAACCTTTGTGTTTTAAGAAGTGTGACTCATGCTGCCAAAAGATGTCCCTTACGGATGGGCATACGAGCTCTGTATATTGCGTAGGGGCTGTTCACCTGCAGGACTCATGCTCTATATGTCATGCTTTCAGTTCTCGGGTCCTGCAGGAGAGAAAAAATAAGCTGATTTTGCAAAGCTTATTAAAGGGCCCCTTTGATGCTTCTACTGAGGGGACTCAGCCAGCAAAAAAACAGGACAAGTCAACTAAACCATTATCCTCGTCGGCTCCGATTTCTGAGCCATCCAAAGCAAAGGACAAAGCTTCAGGTTTGTCAGATCTGAGAGCTGGTTTCAACAAGCCTCTTTCTCTGGCTTGTCAAGACACCAGCATTACTTAAATTATTATCGAGCCCATCCCATAAGGAAGTGGTGCTGACAGCCCTACCTGCATCATTGTCAATTCCTCCTCCGACTTTCTTAAGTTCAGAGCTGGAGTGCATGGAAGTTGTTGTGGTGGAACCATTGGTTCCAATTACCACCACCGGTCTCTCAGTTCCAACTTCCGCTCCAATCACCTTGTTAACCCAGTCTATCGAGGGATCTGGGGGCTGATGCTCTCTCATCGGCTCCAAGGGGGAAGCGGCATCAGACCCTTGTCCAATCCTACTCTCCCTCTCGGAGCTTTGGTGCAGGTGAGCTCAGCTCCTACATTGGCCTCAGAGCCATCGCCCTCAGTTCAGAGGAGATCTCTGGGCTCCTCGGAGCCAGAGGCTCTTTTGGGCCATGACCGTGGTGCCTTTGAGGTGATGAGGAGTGTGCTGTCCTCTGAGACTGCTCTACCCTCAGCTCCATTGGCTCCTTCTCCTTCAGTGCCAGTGTCTGCCTCCGAACCTCCCCCCCAAGTGTAGGGAACCCATGCTCCAGGACGCTCCATTGAGCGACCCCACTTCTTCCAAAACCTCCCCAGAACACCCCCCCAGAGGAGGTCCCTCAGAAGAGGAAGTGTAAGAGGAAGCATTTGGACTCCCCTGAGTCCCTGACATCAGACACGGACTTGGAGGACTCAGAAGGGTCCCTACGATCCTCTATGATGATGTCTCCTTTTCAGACATCCTGGAAATCCTCCACCCTTCCATCCAATCTGTCGAGCTGACAGCTTGGTTTCTCCACTTCCAGTCTTAGCCAGGCTTCCTGATGTTTCCCCGGCAATTCAACACATTTTGATTTGCTCCCATAAGTCCACTACAAGGAAACTTTATGCTAGTAAATGGAAGAGGTTCTCTTGTTGGGCAAACAAGAATGAGATTGATCCTTTTACTGAACCCATTTCAAAGATTCTCAAATTTCTTGCTGAAACCTTTGAGCGAGAAGCAGCGGCAGATACTATCCGGGTTCAGCTGGCTGCCATTTCTAATTTCCATGTAGGAGAAATGGGCTCCAACATTATGTCCCATAGGTTATGTAAAGCATTCCTAAGCGATACTAACCTCTTAAGACCTCCAATAAGGGAACCCCCCAGACCTAAATTTAGTTTTAGAGGCTCTGATTCTTCCCTCCTTTGAGCCAGTTGCTTCTTGTCCACTGAAATTTCTGACATGGAAGACGCTTTTCTTAACTGCCATTACCTCAGCTAGGAGGGTTTCAGAATTACAGGCCTTATCTATTCGTCCCCCATACTTGATTTTCCACAAAGATAGAGTTTCCCTCAGAGCCAACCCCTCTTTCTTACCCAAGGTGTGTTCAGAGTACAATTTGAATCAATCCATAGAGCTTCCTGTATTCTTCCCCAATCATGGCAACAAGGCAGAGTGTAAGCTCCATCAATTGGACATTCATAAACTGTTATTATTTACACAGGACCAAGGACTTCAGAAAATTTGAACAATTGTTCATATCTTTTGCAGAGAATAAGAAAGGTTGTTCAGTCTCAAAAGTGACTTTATTTAAGTGGCTTTCAGACACTATAATTTATGCCTATGATTTGTGGAACAAAAAACTTCCAGGAAAAATTAAAGGACACTCAACTAGGGCCTTGGCTACCTCTATTGCTTTTCAAGCCAGACTGCCTTTAGATTTGATCTGTGCGGCAGCTACATGGGCTAATCCTCATACCTTTAGCACTCATTACAAAGTAGAATGCGGCCTCCCAGAACAGGGCATCCTTTGATTCCATGGTCCTGAAGAGTTTTTCTAGTGAGCCACCCAAGAAACAGGTGCTGGGGACGTGGTCCCAAACAGCAAGAATGAAGGTGAGATAGGGACCACATAACATAAAGAAGTTATGTACTCACCATAACGTTCCATGTTTGTTGTCCTTGATCTCAAATTCCTTCTTGCTTCCCACCCTCCTTCCCCCTTCCTGGAGGATCTAGAGGAATTCCTTTTATTGGCTACACTGGCTGAGTTTCCATTTACCATATCAGTTGGTTAGACCTAGTCTCCCCTTCTTTCTCTTGCTGATTGTTTACACCTTTATATGCAGATGTTCTTTTATATGTAAAATGTAGTAATTATTTACCTGCATAGTCTAGTGTTGGGTTATCACAAATAAGATCTGGGTAACTACCGCTAGGCATGTTGGGATAGGGGCTAGCCTTGAGCCAGTAAAAGCTCTCAAGGTATAGTATATGGCTGAGGATGAGCTCCAAACCCAAACAGCAAAAAGGAAGGCGAGATCAAGGACAACAAACATGGAATGTTATGGTGAGTACATAACTTTTTTTTTTTTTGAAGGAGGGCAAGCCTGCCACCACCCAAACTTACACTCATCAACTAAGAGATAACTATACCATGGAAAAATAGTAGTATTACAAAAGATCTCTTACTTAGTATATGCATTTTCATGGATTCAGTCTTCTCATTCTGGGAGTAAACACTGTGAATCTTAACATTTTAAACAGTTACGGATTTGAATAATATGCTGCATTGCTTTCATTTTTGAGATTTTTACTTTTATTTTTTTTTTAATTTTATTTTCTAATAGGTATCTCAGGAATCAAGGTTCATTTTAATTAGTTTACATTTTAATCTATTTTTTGTGAAAGGCAGCTTGAATTGAGCAAAGTATTTTATAATTGTTTTTCTGTTTTGTTTTTCATTTTGCAAGAGGTCATTGATTCACAACTCTCTACTGTATAGTTCAGAATCTAATCAAATGATTTTACCAGGTTATACTGTGCCAAAATAAAGCTTAACTATGAGTGACTACAGAAGTTAACTAGATAATCATATCAGAAAGAGAATATAGATTTCTCTGATAATCTGGATTAATTTCTCTCTGTGAGCATAAATACCACCTCAGGTCTCCCTGACACAGGGCACAGGCCTAGTAGGAGAAACCAAGTTAACATAACAAAAATAAATAGTGAACAGGCTGTATTGCATCTTGCAGTACAGTACAGAAGCATGGAGTTATAACTGGCTAATGAATTCCATCCCTGAGTTTTAAATTTTAGTTTCCTGAGTCGCTCTGCTTCAGTGTTGTGCAACTCTAAAAGTCTAAATAAGTTATGTAAACAGTGCAGACCCCCAGGTTACACCTAATCAGAAGTAGTTGGGGTTACTAGATCTAACCAGGTTAACAAATAAAATAACTAAAAAGGAAAGCTATTATTGTACATTAAACTTGTGACTAACTCTAGGAATATTCACAATACGGCACATTTTGTAATTAAATACCAAAAGTAAACGCCACTTTCTATCTGTAACACAAAACTCCAAAATTTATTGTTAGCGCTTTCTTTCACTCACTGTGAAGGAACTTCTTCAGACCTTCACTATGAGCGAACAAAAGTGCTAACAATAAATTTTTTGAGTTTTGTGTTACAGAAAGAAGGTGGCATTTATTTCTGATATTTTATTCACTTGGTGGTTTTTGTCATTTCTGAGTTGCGCATTTTGTAATTACCAAGTGACTTTATAATTACAAAAACAATTACAAAAAGTAAATAACAGTGAAGTATTGTTAACTTGCTGATTATATACACATAGTCCTTACAATGGCCATCTGTGAATAGGCATAAGGAGAGCATGTAAATGTTCTGCTCATCTCTGAGTTATTTGTACTTAAAACTATAAGGGCTAATAACATAATGGAAATGTATGGCTAGGGTTATAAACAATCTCATGGATCAATAATGTAGTAAGTACCTATGAAACTATAGCCATTTATCTAAAACTTAACCACATCTTTCCTTGGAATTTAATAAAAGGCTATGCAGTTGATGGCAATGTGACTGGCTCCGGTGTTGGCAGGTCTATGAGGCTGAAACTTTTCTTGTCAAATAACAAAGGAAATGAAAATTGGTTCCAATCAATGCCCACATTCAGTCAGTAACAGAAGATGGAATTGGATCTGTTAAAAAACAAAACAAACAAAAAAAATCCAAAACAATAGTAAAGTAGTGAAGAAAGAGAGAGTTAAGTGAGTTAAAATGCTGTTAAATTAGTCCAGCAAACCCCTGATGTCCATAAACGCAATGTCCTCCCTGTGGTCTCGTGGGTTTTCTCCGAGTGCGCCGGTTTCCTCCCACATCCCAAAGACATGCTGTAGGTGGATTGGACACTCTAAATTGGCCCTAGGTGTGATTGCATGTGTGTGTGTGCTTTCTGTGGAAGGTTGGGGCCGGGCTGGCAACTCGACACTGTAAAAACTCCACTGCCAATCATGAGCAGACAAGGTGATCCGCTGTGGTGACCCCTAAAGCCAAAAGAAGAAGAAGATCCTATTTTGTCCAAATTTATAGTAGTTGACTGGCGTCTGCATAATAAGAAGGGTGTAGTCATGTACAAGCCCTCATTAACACCTATGTATTGTGGAATGTCACACCTCTAGCAACTTACTTTCCTGAGCATTTTTTGAAAAATTAACTTAAAAAGCACAAATAAACAAATGTAAATATTTTGTGAACAATTATTATTACAACTTTACAATTAATGTTATCAGTAAGTATTCTTTACAGTGATAATAGTCAGTGGATAGTCTTTCTGAAAAGTTTATAATATATTCCAGTGCATACAAACCAGAATTAATTTTTGCTAAACTTTCACAAATTGCCATATATTGGAAACTGTATGACTTAAGACATAAAATGTTAGAGAAGTTTTGTTAACCCAACCTACACTTTCACATGGCAGCAAGAAATTCCTCTTTGAGTATGTATTTATTGAGATATTTACAGAAATATGGAAACATATGCTTGATTATATAATTGTAATATAAATAACAATGAATATTTCTCAGGATGCGCAACTTACAGTGCAAATATCAATGACAGTTTACTTCAACAACATTTAAGGTTTCATCTGATGCCATGCAATACTTTGCAAGTCACTTGTTTTTTTTTGAAGTATTAAGCAGGTATGGAAATATTGCTTATTTTCAAAATTACTAACAAACAACTAGCAATGCAGTATAGTGTGATATAAATGAACACAAACAGTACATTTCCTGTCCCCACCATGGCATTTCAAACCATTTTCCTGAACAGCAAGTAGATCTCAGTTATGAAAATATGAATAAAAATATGTAATATGAATAACCAGTGGCAAATAGTGATTGATTTCTTGGCTGTAGGACATCCTAGATTAACAATCTTTGTGTCATTTTGTTAATTACCTTTTTTCCTTTCTAATGCTGCCAGTTACTAGCTGGTAATCACTTTGTTAAAGAAGCCAGACATCAAATGGGTCTGTACATCATAAGGAGCTATGGGTGTCAACCAGAGGTAAAATAAAAAGGTGCTATAGGCTATAATGATTTAATAATCTGCACTAGCCTGAATTAACTAACAGGTCAGGAGTACAGGAGGGACAGTCTCCTGCATGAGGTGGTGGGAGAGCTTCAGACCTCATAAATCATGACTGGATATTTATATACAAATGTGATACTTTTAGGAGTTATGTAAATGAGCATCAACAAATGCTGTATTGGTGTGTTTGCTTCCTTTACTGTATTTCATTTTTTTTTCTTTCAGCTATTTTTCTTTAGTTTGTTAATTTCTGTGGATGTCAGACTAATGTCCTCAGTTGTTATGCAATACCTTTTCTCTGACAAACTAATTTTCTCTCTTCATTTGTTGACTCCTTTATTTATGTGCACACTTTCTATGTCTCTTTCATCAGAACAAACACTACCTCTAAAGCAAGCTTTGTAAGTATCATCTCTTTGCCTGTCCTTCATGGTCCCATACTTAGTTGGTTTGCTTTTTATCAGTTTCCTAATTCCTATGGCTGAAGTACCCATGTTACAAGGCTGATTCTGTCCTTTGCTCAGCATCAGAATTCCTTCCTCACTACAGGTTTCACTGCTAATAGAGCATTGGCTCTTTTCTTGTCATGTGCTGACAAGTTAAAAGAAGACAAGGCTTGTTGGTTTCCAGGCTATGTAATAACAAAAAGTATTCACTTCCAGTTTGCATCTCCTCCAGCACTCTCCATCAAATCAAACAGGTTGTAGCTTACAGATATCAAAGTATTCTACCTGACTGCCAGTTATCCTCTTGATTGATTGTTTCAGAACAGAAATGCTATAGACACTGAAGCCCTTCTGTGAACATCATAGATATTCCTCCCTTAATATTTCTTCTGTCTCACAGCTAGTTTCATATTACCCTTATTCAGGCATTGCTTTATGCTTCAGAATGGGTGATGTGTTGTAGTTGGATATAGAAAATGCATGGAAACATGTATGTGCCCCTGGGCCAATGCTGTTGGCCCTGCCTCCTCATTGTGTATACTGGAGCATGGAGGGGGTGTTAGAAAGGGGTGTTACATAGTATAAAAAATCCTTATGAAGCACACCTAGAGATAACCGTTCATCCCCTGGCCAGCTTTACTATAATGTTTTCTGCTTCTGGGGGACCCTTCTCAGTCTGGGAGAGTAAGCCAGAAACTTTGACCTGGGCTGAGTCAGTTCTCCAAGATGCAGTAGACTGCCAGAGAACAGCAAGGTGAAAATATGCATCTATATATATATATATATACACACACACAAATAGAGAGAGAGAGAGAGAGAGAGAAAGGTGCACTTGATAAGTTGCCTTGCTGGCTTAAGACACTGAATTCTCTTAAAGCTAACTGCTGTGTGTGCAAGATTGTGGGACTGCAGGGAATGGGAAACTGCCCTTTTCCCCTCTGTTGTGCAGTCTTAGAGGTGGTATATATAATTAGCAGGGACGGTTGGGGACATAGCCCCCACTTGTGGAGTGCGGGGGGGGGGGTCGCTTGCCCTGTATAAAAGAGTGTTTTTGTCTGTGTTTTTTTTTTTTCTCATTCTTTTTAGATCAACCTTTTTTGTTTCCTCTTGTGAGGGTTTGCTGTTTTGTTAGGTAACTATATATCCATATCTATATAGATATACATAAAAAATGATATGTAATAATGTATGTGGGTGCAGTATACTCAGTCAAATGCTTGTTTTGTTGACAGAGTGCATGGCTGCAGTTTAGATAAAAATCTAAATTGGTCGATGTTCAAACAGTTCAAATGTTGGCTCATTGAGTTTTCCTGCTGTTTGTGAGGTGTGTGTGTGTGTGTGTGTGTGTGTGTGTGTGTGTGTGTGTGTGTGTGTGTGTAGGTAAGTGAGGTTTTGCTGGTTAGGGTTAGACTAAGGGCTTGTTAAGGGGATATCTTTAATGGTGTGTGTGAAATTTGTTTGCGTTTGAGTGTCTTTACTTGTCTTGTTTATTGGTGCTATTAGGGGTAGTGTTTTTGCTAAGGTAATGTATCAGGTTCAGGCTGACATTGGCAGGTTAGGATTAGCATTAGCACACACAAGTATGGTGATATAGGGGTGCACCTACAGATACAGGTTCTAAAACATGTATTTATACATTTATTTATTAATCTATTTATTTATTTCCTCTTTATTTATTCAGGAGTGATCCAGGAGCACTGTCTGATTAAGTGACTTGCTCAGAGTCAAACAATAGGCAAATGAAAGGAAGGAATCAAACCCTGTACCCTGGGTAGCAGAAGCAGTTCATTAACAGCTAAGAGCTTTAGTCCTTTGTGCCAACCACCATTTATTTATAGCTACTTGTTCATTCAATATTTCTACTTTGATAGTCTGTAATGCGTTTTTAAAATCATCCATTTCAGCACACTCCCAAAACATGTTCCTAGTTTCTAATTCTCCACCACAGCTCCAACATCTACTCTCAGCTTGAGGAAAAATCTTAAGAAGTCTGTTTCAGGTATAAAAGTATCCAAGCAAGCATTTCCAAGCAAGTAAATTCCAAACAAGGATTCTCTAGGGGTTGAATGGTTTTGTGAGTTCCTAATGGAGAGAAACCTATAACAAGTGAAAATTAATTTATATGAAGAATTACTATAATTCATTTTAAAGAACAACTATTTAATGTTTGAGGGTAAATATTTCTTGCAAAAAGAAGGTGTCGCCATGGGCTCTAGTTGCTGTTCCCTGTTTGGTAATATAGTGAAGATTTATTGGAAAAGGAATTTTTTGTTTTTAGCAAGTTTAAGAATTCCTATAGGATTTATACTTGATATTTGGATGATATTTTCCTAGTATGGAAGGAAGGGGAGGAAAAAGTTAATAACCTCTTTATGTATATAAACTATATTACTGAAATTTTAAAGTTTTCCTCGCATGTGAAAACATTAAAAATCCCCTACCTGGATATGCATTTAGATAAAGACATGGTTACCAACACATATGTTGTACAAATTTACAGAAAACTTATCTATTTAAATGCTTTACTACATTTCATCAGTGCACACTCCTTAACACAGAAAAAAAATCAGTTATGAAAGGGCAGTTTGTCTACGCTGACAGAATGGTTACTAGAGATGTTGATTTTCTGTTGGAATGTGAAAAACTATGCTCAATGTTCTTAAAGAGAGGGCATCCAACTGAACTTGTTAATAATCTGAAATGGAAGTAGACCATAAGAGGGAAATTAAAAATTTTAATCCAATCTTGAATCAAGGTAGTGATTGTATCGTAACTTACATTAACAAAGATGCAAGCAATGAAAGGTTTAGATATGCTTGTGTGACCAGTTTTAATTTGGAAAGCAACATGATTAAATAAATAATGATTAAAATTTACCCCTGGGTTCACTATCTTTGTGTGCAGGACTAGCTTAGTCTTGCACAGAAGAGGCCGTTTAGGAGCAGGACGGCAGCGCGCCATGCATATCAATGAAGGCGTGCTGCCTGAACTCCTAAACGGACATGGAGCATGTACAAGTGCAGGGGGCATGTCTGAGAGCAGAGCTCTCAGAATATACATGCCCCTGCAATGAAGAACAGCAGTGTATGAATAAGAATGAGTGAGACCACTCATAGGTGTTCGCATACCCCAGCAAAATCCCCCCAAGTTTACAAGAGCAATAGTTAAAACATTAAATATAAAGAATTGTTTTTTTTAATATATAAAACAGATTAAATTTAACCGTAGGTGCACGGGTTTGCCCATCACTTAGCTACGGTTAATGCAGTTTAAATGGCACAAGAGGATAAAAAGCAAGATATATGCAAATGAAGCAGTACAGCAATAGCATAGTGGGCAGACCATTCACCTTATGTGCAGTCATTCCCAGTTCGAGTCCCACTCCAGTACAATCCATTTTCCTTGTCAAATGACTTTATGATCAATTTATTTTGTTGCATAACCTACGACATAACATATATTTGTGAACTGGAATACTGCATTAAACAGAGATGTGAGGTGTCATTGTCATAATGTTGTAAACTCCACAGATAATCCCAAGTGCCCCATACAGTATATGTGCACAGGAATCAGGGATACAAATGGAAGGTAAATGTGTAATGAATGATCAATCCATACAGTTTCCAGATCCACCACCTTCCCAAACACCATTAGATATTACTGTCTAAATTAATGTGGTGGTAAGCAGGAGTACGTAGTAGTAAGCAAGAGTAAGCATATTTAAGCAGTAGTAAGTGGATTTAAGCCCATTTGCGCAGAGTTAAGCAACACACACACAGGTTAAGCAATATTGATGCTAACACTCTGTAAGCATATTTAACTGGATGTTAGCATTGCTTACCTTCGCGCAAACCCGCTTACAATTGCTTAAAAGTGCTTTAATCACTCTGTATGCATCAGCCGCTGTTCTGGCCAGAAACAAAATAAACAGCCTTTGCAGGTCTTGAACCCAGGACCCTGTACACTATAGTCACAGCAGTTAACCAGTAAGCCATCACAGCAATACATAAGATTGAAGTATCACCAAACAGATCCTCACTATATGAAATACAAATTGAACATGTGAAAGGAATCTATATACAGTTTTATATTGTGTAACCTACTACAGGACATAAATATGGGAACTGGAGTACTGCATTAAGCCCAGATGTGAGGTGTGATTGTAGTAAAGTGTTGGAATCCCCTAATAAACACAAGGACTCCATACAGTGTACGTACACATGAATCATGGATACCAAACATATATATAACATGTTATAAATAATAAAACAATGCCAATTTCAAATATAATGCAAATTCAATATTAAGCAATGCTAAGCATTGCAAAGCCCAGCTTAGTAGGTGTAAGCAATGTGTAGGCCAGCTAACTGTCTGCCCACTGGTATACCCCTTTAAGCAATGCTAACCTTAGGTAAGCAGGTTTGCCCATAGCTTCACATTCTCAAAACAATCCAATCACAGCAAAGTGCAGAAAACTGGCCTTATTTAAACCCAACAGGTGGGAATACATATCATAACTGGTTATAACTTCTCCTTGTAGGCACTATGTCTGCAATGGGCGAGGGTGACCGCTTTTGGGTGCAGTACTAGGGCATCCAGGAGTCCAGAGTCATGGCAGGACTCCTTGTGAAAGACCATGACCAGAGACTGCTGCAGGGCCAGTACCAGGGTTCCCAGTACAAAGCAGAAACCTAGGACCATCTCACCTGTGACCTCACCAGTGCCATTGGCATACCCCAAACTGGTGAGCAGGTCAGGTATCACTATGCTGACCTGAAGCAGAGAAAGGGGGATCTCTTGGATCAGTGGATCCAAGAGGCTAGGAGGACAGGGGATGTCCCAGCCATGTGTAAGTATCAGTCCACTACCTGTTACTAATTGCCAGCTCATGTATATTATGGATAGGTATGGCTAAATATTCCTCTTATGTCTTTCAAAGTGGCAGGTGAGCGGGCTGCGAACCAGGAAGCCCATGGCTGTAGACTGCACCAGTTGCAACGCGAGGCAGGTTAGTAATACTCTTGCATGTACTGTCATAGGAAATAAATCTAAAAGTAGTAGTAAGTTAATTGCCTGTATAAAACCTGCATTGTTTAAGGCATGTACTGCATACACCAGAGAATAGGACAGGAAGAGTCTCATATAGGTTGTATGTAAATAAAAGGATAAAACCTGACAAGTAAGGTCTAACTGCTGGACTGCATGTGCTCACTCTGGTATCATATGGTAATGTAGAGTTGCAATCACTTAATAGTACTGTTGTAGTAAGCACTGTTACCTACACTGTGCTACATAAATAAAATGTGTAGGAATGTCTGTATATGACTGTTGTAATCCCAAGAGGTCAAATAGTACAACTGAGAGAGACTTAGAAAACAGTGAAAATACAGACAACAAACTCCAAATAGCACACTCAACTGCAACGTGAACTGTTGTATTTTTTGCACACACAGCCATGGTTTGAATCCTGGGAGTAGTAGTAGGCTGTATGCAGAATCATACCCCACAAGTGTACAGAAATGTCCAGAATGTCCAGTAAATTGGTCCATAGTTGCTGCCTGTCACCCTGTCCCCCTGGCAAATCACTGGGATGATCCCAGACATTTAGGCAGCAAACAAGACATACAATTGATTGTCAGACATCTATAACAACAAACCTGTCACTCTAGCAACCCCCCAAAATGTTATGAGAGTATGTAGCCAAGTATGTCCTATCTCTACCCCATGTTGTCAAGCTGTGACCAGAGTGTGTACAGTAACAGAGTGAGACATATGTGCATAATACTAATGTGGAAACTGGTAATTTGTGGCATTGTTAGTGTTGCAGTTGCTCAGAATAATAAGGTATTACTCATTACTGTTACCCACACTGTACTAAACAATACAACTGTCCAGGAAATCCTGTATAAGAGTGATGTAATTACAAGCTCATAATGTAAAACTACAGGAGAATCATACACAGAAATCAGACAAGAGATACACAGCAATATCTATATATAACACTCAACTGTGATGGACAGTGTTTTATTTTGAGCAGACATGGCCATGGTTCAAATCCTGGGAGTGGGAGTAAGCTGTATGCAGAATCATATCCCACAAGTGTACAGAAATGTCCAGAATGTCCAGTTATTTGGCTCATATCTGCTGGCTGTTACCCTGTCCCCCTGCCATATCAGTGTGCAACTTTCTGACATGTAG
>NC_056737.1:493357775-493375275 GCF_019279795.1 Protopterus annectens | reverse complement strand
GTTAAACTAGTATGTACACACAAACCCTGTAACACTGGTGCTATGCTATGCATACAATAACACTACTAACACTCTGTCTGTAGTTCTGGAACCTCATACAAATATGTAGCTGTCTTGAAGGATGTCCACCATACAGGAAAGGTAAAGGGACCATGCCCACATGATGTAGGGATTTATAGTAGTGGGTTGCCATGACAGTGGTAATTGGAAGTACTACACAGCATGCTGCATGCAGGTAGCAAGTGGAGGACACTGATTGGTGCAGAGGCCATCACCTGATCATGTGCATCACCTACAAAATCCATGCTGCAGTCTATTCCAATCATCTCAATCCATTTACTGGAGAGAGAGAGAGAGAGGGGACAGAGAGAGAAAGAGAAACCAGAACCACAACCTAAACCTAAACCTAAACCAAAACAGAAACAAAGAAAGCAGGCTAAGGTCATAGCCAATGGAAAAGAAAACTCCTATAAGGAAACCATCCATGACAGTCTTCATTCCCACAACAGGTATGTGAAGTATATATGCATGTAACTGACTGTAGTACTTGGTCCATAATACTAAGATAGATGATGTGGAATGATATATATGTGCCATCAGGTGTTGTTGTTCATAGGTTCATAGGTAGGTACTAGGCTATTGGCCCTAAGGCCTATATAAGCCTAGCTAAATGGTACCCTGGCTTTTGCCACCCAACAAAATTATTTTCCTGTGCCCCTGTCAAGCAGAGCCACAGAAGTGATCCCCAGGGTGAATTTCCTATCTCCCATCCAATCAAGATTTTTCTTGAAGAGTGCTAATGAGGAGCTTTGTTTTATACAGATAGGTAGTTCCAGAGTATGGGAAGTCTCTGGGACAGGAATCTATCCCTCCAACATGTTCAGTTTATTGTGGTGACAAGGGTAGGTCCCTAGAGCATGTAGCTCGGAGGGATTGGGATTTCTTTAAGTGGAGCATGTCCAACAGCTCTGGGTTTGACATAGCTTTGCATGTTAGGCAGAGATCGCCTCTGAGTAGGCGATGTGTAACAGATTAAAGCTGGAGTTTTTTGAGACAGTCTGTGTAGGGCATCTGTTTAAGACTGGTAATCCTCTTTGTGAGGTATTTCTGTGGCCTTTCCAGTTGTTGTAGATATCTTGTAAGGTACATACCAAAAGGGGCGTTGTACTCTATAATGGCTCTAATGAGTGATGAGTGGAGGGGAACAATGACCTCTTTTTTCCTGGATGGGAAACCTTTTGTGATGAGGTGTGCCACATAGAAGTATTTCCTGACTACTGTGGTGATGTGATTATCAAAGGAAAGACTACTGTCCACCTGTGTCCCAAGGTCTCTTACCACACTTTTGGTGTTAAGTAGACTACTGCCTATGTGGTAGTTCATGAGTACAGAGTTTTTACCAAAAGGGATGACAATGCACATTTTGACATTGAACTTGAGGCCATGGCTTTGACACCAGGCATCTGTCTCAGTGAGGCCCTTTTGTAAGATGTCCACATCGTTAGGAGTTTTGATTATGGCTCCTAGTTTGCAGTCATCTGCGAACTTTGTTAGCCAAAGACCTTCTGTGTTAGCCTGTACTTCAGAGAAGTAGATACTAAACAGGAGAGTACTTAGGACTAAACCCTGTGGTACTCCACTTGTCACTGGTCTGAAGTTGGATTTACAGTCAGCTACTTTCAAAGTGTGGGTTCTGTCAGTGAGCCAGTTGGCAACCCATCTTGTGACATAGGGATTTATACCTAGTTTAGTGAGTTTATCTATAATTCCAAAGTGGGGGGTGGTGTTGAAAGCCTTGATGAGATCTAGATAGGCTGTGTGAACCACCTTACCCTCATCTACATCTTTGTTGACAGCTTCAAAGAAGTCTATCAGGTTTAGGAGACATGATCTGCCATTTACATAATCATGTACAGCTGAACAACTGCTATGGACAATAGAGTCTGCCCCTGTGAGTAGTGGGCCATACCCATCAACTGTGCTAAGCAGCGCTGACTGACAAGATGTAAACCAACATAGTGTGTGTTGTGTGATGCAAAGGATGTATATTACTGTAGCCAATATCTGGTGGTGGAAGTAATGCCAAAATGATGGACACGTGGGTTCCAGAGCCCACCACTTGCAGGACACTCAGTTTAACATGTATTGTAGCATGCTGAAATGCCATAGGTGTGTAATAGGCTTACCTGCAATCTGGTCCTATATAGATCCCCCCTAATGTTAGACTGTGTCCATATGTGGCACCTGTCTGTGTTGTAGCAAGGCAGAACAGTGCAGCTGTGCAGGAAGGAGAGTTAGAGGTTGTGGACCTGATGTCTGAATGTACCCTATATATAGGTATGTATATGTGTACATATATATCTATTTATATATACATGCATGTCTGCAGAACACATATATACAACTTAAAATATATCAACATATATATATATATATATATATATATATATATATATATATATATATATATATATATATATATATATAGATATGTGTGTGTGTGTGTGTGTATATGTCTACATATATATATATATATATATATATATATATATATATATATATATATATACAAACACACACACACATATGTATGTAAATACATGTCCCCTATATTACCAACACAGTGCTGCATGCTATGTGTGAGGGAATATCACACATAGCAATACACACAGATATATACAGCTGCAAATGTGTGCAACATGGACGGTTATGTCACATGTGAACCCCTTGTTGGGACCACATTGCCCTTGTCTCTGAAGTAGGGAATGGGAATATGGGGAAGGATAGCAGATATATTTGTGGAGGAGGTTTGGGTTGGTAGATATAGAGGACAGCCTACAGGGGTGGTATATGACACATGATGGGTAAACACCCTGGATGGTGTGTGTGGTCTGCGATGTGGAAGCCCCATAAGCCCCTATATGGAAACAATGGGAACAAGGCCCCCACCCATTGCTAGTCACAACAGCAGTTTCACAGCCCTGAAGGTGCCTGGTCTGGAGGCTGAGCAGCAGGAGCATGTGGACCCTGTGATTGTGTACTTGGGGTCTCAAGGTGCTGTAGCACATCCCACAAGTTTCTGTGGAGTCCCCTACAGAACAGACACTGGACCTGACCATGGGTTACAGGATCATGTCTGTGTGTGCCCCCGGGGGAGCACCATCCCCTGAGGTGGTTCCACCTGAAGGTAATGCTGGACCAGTAGTTGAGGAGGCCCCAGGGTGGGTCCCACATGTGATGTGGCCTGGTAACATGGCCAGATGAGGTGGGAGAGGTGGTTATGCTGGAAACTATTCCCTAAACATGCTATTGTGTCACTGTTATAGAACATATGTGGGTAGTAATAGTCCACACAATCCTGAAACATGTCCAACAGCATGCATAGATATCCCCGATAACACAGAATGACAGGTGTGCAGCAATCACATAGCTAGCGTACCACATGCATATATGGAACCATAGTGGCCCTGACAATAGAATGCAGGTGAAATAGGCTGTAACAGGCCAACAATGATAGTGTCCCCACAGGGAACATGGCTACAAACACATAGCACAAAGAGTGGTACAATACAATTTATGTCCCAATGGTAGGTAAGCTGTAGCCATACCTATTGAGTTGTGTGAACAGTTTGTTGTCACTGATATGGTGGGGGGAGACAGAGATGTGTATTACGAACTATGGTAACCTTGCTGTATGAGTTGCTCAGACATGTTTCCATCTTTATGACTTTCAGGCAAGATGTCCCACGGCTGTATACCAGGGTATTCAGCGGCAGAAAATTAGGTCATACAGAACCACCTGATACAGCACTACCCAGTTCTATTTAGCAGGACAGCCCATGAGCAGCAGGAGCAGACTGACCCCCCCATGAAATTATCTAGTCCACAAGGTCAATGATGTCGGCCTACATAACAGCAGTTATGAACAGGTATGGCATCATTATACTGACCTGCTTCACAATGCCTGTCAGGGTGCTGCTGCAGTCTGAGGGGATAACCTTGCAACAGGGGGGATCATGCCATCCATCCCCCTGACATGTTGTGGAGGAGCTCCTCGCCAGCCTTGTGGCACCTCCCCACCTGAACAGCCATCAACTGGCAGAGACCATTGCGGAGGTGGGTGCTACCCACACACTGGCTGAGGAGCGTGCAGGTAAGGCCACAGGGCACATTAGTAGACCACTGCTGCATATGCATCCATATCTGTACAAGTAGATCATGCATATGTGAGATGTCATATATATAGTCTATTGCTGCATAGTAGTAATAAACAGATGTGTATAAGCGGTAGTATTGTGGACTTGTACTGTTGATGTGCTGTAATGCTGCATTCACCCTGTAGCAATGCCACAGCTGTGGCCACTGACATCACATCTCTCATACTCATATGTAGGTCCCTCTGGTATACCACCAAGGCAGCAGCCTGTAGCTGGTGAGTATGGTTTATGTTCATGCTTGCCAATACACCGGGCATGTAATGGCTATGTTATATTCCATGCACACATCTAACACACCTACTCATAATGCATGCTATACATGTTCATGTACTGTTGCTGTTAAATGCACTGCATTACAGTGGTGACCATGATGGGGTATCTGAAGGGTATGTCAGACACCTGCAAGATAACTAGCACCCTGTCATTGCAAAATGTGTCCACAAGGATGAACACAGTGGTGGGACACTTGGCCTACAGTAGGGACATGTGTGAAACATCACTCTTATACAGTGCTACAACAGTGTATATACCTTTAGGCATTGACATTAATGTGGATGTTGAAACTGAATTTAATGCCCTATTTGATTCTTTTGGGATGGAATATATGAAACTACTGATTAAGCACAATGATATGAAACTTTGCAAATGTATTACAGAGGTAGAGAATTTGAATAACATTATTACACAAGACTTGGCTTTTGCACAATGGGATAAATTATATCACAAACAGTTCTCTCTTGCTGAAGACAGGGCCAAAAAGGCTTTTGATCGCAAACATAAAAAAATTCTGTGAGACAAAGAACAGTACAGTAGACATACTTGCTACAGATGGGGTAGTAACAAGTTAGTTACAGAGAAGGTCTCTGAGGGTAGACAGACTGAGTATTTTCAAAAGGCTGATGACTTTGAGCAGGATTTTCTTTTATCACCCATGAAAAAAACTCAGGGGAGTTGGAGAAAAGGGGGAAAATGGAGGAAGAAATATTAAATTGTTCTCCCTACTCAGGTCTGGAGACACTCAGACTACCTCCAACCAACAGGACATAGTGGTAATTGATGATGTAATTAGTGAGTTCAAAAACTTTAAAATTTTCAATTACAGTAATGTCAGGTTGGAAACTGCACATTTCAGCCTGTTTTCTAAAGGTCTGAAATTCATACCCACCCCTACATTTCGTGTAGTTGACACTATATTAGAATTTAAAATGTTTACTAGGAAACTGAATTTGGCCATTATGTTTAATAATAAAGCCAGTTCTAAGGATGACAGTTGTACCAGCTTGAGGAAAAAAAGTACTTTCATTCCCAACAATAATCCTTGTATTTCTGCCTTTGATAAAAAGGTCACTAAGGAGATCTACACTTTCAACAGAAAAATTTGTAAGAAAAAGAATCAAAAAGTTTTTTTCCAATTTAACCAAAGAAGAAATATCAATTCTTAATGACCTCAGTGTTGATCGTAGTAATAGAATTATGAAGCCTGACAAAGGCGGAGGCATTGTTATCTTTGATGCTATGATGTATAGTGCTAGGTTACACAATATACTTCATTCTTCTGGCAATTATGTTGTAGCATCTTTAAATGAATTGAACATTGCCTACAGAAGAATTGATATGTTTCTTGAAGACTATATGTTAGAACAGAGAATTTCTGAAGAACAGATTGAATTCATGAAAGTTGATTTTCCTACCTTAGCCACTATAGTTGGAATTCCTAAAGTGCATAAGGATCACCTGAACCCCCCATTTCGCCCTATAATCTCTGGCAGTAAAGCCAAGACCTTCCCTATTGGAGTAGTTATAGACACCACTTTAAAATTTATTTATGATCAACTTAACCATTTGGTTAAAGACTCTTGGGAATTTTTGAGAAACTTTCCTGTTAATATAGACAATAAAAATTTGATATTTAGTTCCATCGATGTCATTGACTTATTTAGCAGTATACCCATTGAGGAAGGATTAGAAGCTTTTTCTAGAAGCCTGAGAAAACACTCCAATTTCAGCTGGGACAAAATTTCTGTTTTAGTTGAACTCATGAGTATTGTGTTGGAAAACAACTTTATATTCTATGAGGGTGAAATATTCAGGCAAACCAGAGGTGTAGCGATGGGTGCGGCTTGCGCCCCTATTTTCGCCAATCTGGTCATGCTTGACTGGGAGGAGAATCATGTGTTTAACAGTCACTGTTTTGATAACATTGCTTATTACTCTCGTTACCTTGATGATATCTACATTTTATGGAAGGGTAACAGTAATACATTTGACTGTTTCATTAGCTATTTGAACACAAGTAGTGGCTTCTTGAAATTTACTTCCACCCATAGTACAACAGGGGTCCCTTATTTAGACACCTTTATTACTGTTGACCTTGATGGTTTCAAATCTATGGTATACAGGAAAGCCACTTTTACGAACTCTTATTTAGATTTTAACAGCTACCATCCAATTAACTTGAAAAGAAACATCTTCAAAGGGCAATGCATCAGGGCCATTAGGATGACTTCAAAATACCATGATATGGTAAATGAGTTGAAGTTCATCACTGGTCTATTTTGTGAAAGAGGTTATGACATAGGTATGTTAGATGATATAGCTTCTTATGTGATCAGCCAATGAGGGTCTAAATATTCCCCGTTGTTGGGTGCGAGAAATTGCATCTCTACAAATTTTAATGACCACGTTAGATCCATAGGAGCTAACACTGTCTCTGTAGGTAGACACAATAATCCATACACCAAAGGTATTAACTGTTTCCGCAGTGCCCTTATAGTTGAATATGGCCCATATAGTCAGGAGCTTAAAAACATAGTGGTTAGAAACTGGCACATCTTAACATCATCACAGGACATTATTAACAATGTCGGTCCCAAACCCATTTTTGTATTTAAAATGGGTAGAAATTTAAAACACATTTTGGAAAGTGAAAATTCACTTAACTTTCACAAAGGGTTTAACACCACCAAATGTGGCACTTGCCACCAGTGTGCTTTTATTTACGACTTGAACAGTATATGTCTAAATAATATTAATCACACTAAATTATATCTGTCTAAGGGCAATTGTAAATCTACCATGTTAGTCTATATTGCTCTTTGTTCCCTTTGTTATTCCTTCTACATAGGAAAAACTGAAAGGCAATTTAGGCAGAGAATTTATTCTCACCTGTATTGTATCAGAAAGAAGGATACAAAGAATGCCTTATATAGGCATATTTCGGAACATGGGATTGAGCACACTTTCAAGTTTGGAATTTTGGAATTGGTTAGGAGCAACCCCAGGGGAGGGAACCTCAAAAATTACCTGGCTTTTAGAGAACTATGGTGGCAAGTTTATACTGATGCCACCACACAGCCGGGGATTAATGAGTCCCTGTCCATTAAGCCGCTTCTCCTTTTGGAGTAAACAGCTTTATTAACATTGGTTACTTTTGTGTTCAATACTCTACATTAGAGTTGTTTTAATTATATTTACAGTTTGTATCATTATTTGGAAAAAAAAAAAAAATTTTTTCATAATATGTGGAACTATTTTAAAATGTGAAACCAATTTCATTTTATTTTATATGTATTTTTGTATCTATTGAACGAGCCAGTTTTGGCACCATTTTTACTATTTAAATGATTGTAATAATTAATTCTGTGTTCTGAGGAAGCTCGCCTTTGCGAGTGAAAGTGCTAAACCTTTGTTTATTAAAAGTTCTTGATTTTACGTCAGCTTCTAACTTTCCAGCTGGATTATACTGTGAGAGGTGGCAGCTAGCGTCTTGGTACAGCTGCCTATTGCTTTTGGTTTTCCGTTCATCCAATTCGCTTTTTTTCTGGTGTTGACAACAGTGTATATACCAGTATTACAATGGCAACTGTTACAGATCTACACTATGGCATAACATAATACTGTGGTCCTCATTATTAGCTAAGACTAGGCTGTTACACGTGGTGTTCAGTGTTTGGGACAATGCAAACTGACACACATGTATAGGCCATACTTGTCAAGCATCTGCAAAACAGCTGAAGGTGGGGAGAGTGTGTCATCATGACACACCAGTGCACTGCAGCAGGGATCCTAAGGACACTAAGAATGGCTGTATCTGCACACGGTCAGGTTCAGGAACTGGGCAGCTGTAACCCTAACTCCACAGCAATAGTGGCGGCAGTGTGTGAACTCCAAGGGATGTGCACGAGTAGACCTTGGAATCATGCAATGTTGGGGGACATGTGTAGGGCAAACTGACCATATACTGGCAAATGCAGATGGCCTATTCTAGTATACCCCTGCCAGGAATAGTGACTGCTGTAGCACACATAACAATAGGTGCAACAAACCATCATGATAAGGGCATGCACAAATATGCACCCACGGAGTGTATGTATCGTGGTCTGCATCTGCACACCTAACACATTTCTTAGATGCTGCATGTGAATGTACAGGACATATGTCACATATCAGGCACATGTAATGTTAATATATGTGGTGATGTGGTCCCATGGCATATCAAGGAAAGGTGCATCATATAAATAAGGGTGTGTACACTCCCCATAGCCACGGTAAGGTCTGACGGTTGTTAGTGTAATAGTATCATATTGGTCATACATTCACCGCTGATGTTAAGATCTGTACCCAGACATCAGGCATTCACAAATGACATCTGTCCACATATCATCCCAGGTATGTGTAGCTCAAACACATAGAGGCTGTGACCATTAGAGCAGACATAACTGACACAGTAATACACATGGTTTGTACACCTGTGAGGTTTGGTGCACAGTACATGGCAGGGTGCAGATGAGGTGCACAGCAATACTGTGTACATAGGTGCAGTGTTTTCCAGGGGAAGGGGCATCACCTACTAACACAGCCCATGGATCACACACATGTATACTGTTGCTAGCATGGATTTACTATAGCTGCACTGCATGCTGTTGAGTACCATATGTTATGCATGTTGACAGATGGGTAATGGGAGGACTGTGTGTACTATCTTTGTGTAACCACACCTGTAGGTGTGTGTGTGTGTGTGTGTGTGTGTGTGTGTGTGTATGTACCATTATGCAATGCTGTACAGGTCTTAAAGTGCATTTCTTGTTTTCCCCCTCAGGTGGCAAGGTGGGCCAGGGTCCCTCCTGCATGCAATCTGATGTTCGTGTCCATACAGACACCGAAGATGATGATAGTACTGTTGAGGCACAGGCGGGGTTGTCAGAGGCCGATACTGCGCCATCTTTTGACATCCCTATCTTAGCCACCCCAACCCCGCACACAGTTACAGTGCCTATATATACCCCATCACCAGTGGCCATAGCAGAAGGACAGTTGGTGGTTGGTGGCAGTGCCCATTAGAGTGTGGTATCAATGCCTACTGTGTCTGGTCACAGCAGGCATAGCTAGATGTCCGGCAGGGCACCACATAGGCAGATGCACCGGGGTGCTCATGGTAGGGCCACTGGTCATCATGCACCTGGCAGAAGTGCCACAACTAGTGCCACCAGGTGCATGTTTCAGACTGTCATGGGGTGCAGGCACATATGAAACTGTACACCAGACGGGACCTGAGGCTGCAGAGGGCTGCTCTCTCATCTGCAAGCAACAACTTCAAATAACTTTCTGGTACCCTCCGTGATTATACCGAGGTTATGGGTAGACGGTTGGGTGAGATGGTGGGCCTCATCGACCGTGGTTTGTCCTTGCTCGAACATGTGGTGGGAGTGCGGCGATGGCCGTGTGGATGTAGGCCAGCAACACCAACAGCTGGCGATTGACGTGGACATGCTAGGACACTAAGGCACTCCCATAGTGGCAGTAGCAGCCCCAACACTGCAGGGGGGGCACTGTCCACACCACACCACAGAAGGCCACATGCACATGGCCCTAGCCAGTCCCAGGAGGGACCTGGTTCCAGCCAACATCTGTCATCATCAGGGGAGAGTAGCACATTGAGGCCTGTACTTGGATGTGCCCATGGAACCCCTAGCAGGCACAGTCTGGATGTCCGTGGCCAGAGGCGGTGAACTGCACACCCTTCCAGGTATGGTCTGCAGCTGTCCAAGAAGCACCTGTATAGGGCAGCCACATGGCAGAACTGTGTGCATGCATGCATACCCACACACTATATGAATACACCTAGGGCAATCCCATACCTACACACACCACATCATCACACCCATTTCAACTAATTACACCCCTCACCCACACACATGGTGTCAAACATATGGCCCACCCTCTGTCTCTGGCAAACCAACCTCACACCGTGTGCATATGATGATACCTGTGCCACATCCCTGTCATCCATAACATCGATGCAGGGACAGCCAGATATGGTTCTGATGCACACGGTGACTGTACTAAAGTGTACCAATGTACTGCTGTGTAATATGTTGTCAGGAGTAATGTTTAATGCATACATGTCAGGTAGTGTAGCTGTCCAGCCATGATGCATTATAGCTGTTAGTAACACTGAGTGATTGTGGTCTCCATAATGTTATCCATTTGTGTTGTAGGTGTACATGTGTCAGCAGGAGGATGGTCTGCAGTTATATTCCACAAGGGGTATGGCACTGTGGTGACACCATGGCTGTGACATATCCTGGGTACAGTTTGACACATGTCACAGGTTTGTATAACAGTTATTGCCTGTGCCACATGAACAGGTGATCCACTGGGACATGTATAATCAGCAACCTGATGTAGATCCATCCACATACACACACACACACTTACTTGGCAACACTGGGACTAGACCCCTGCCTAGGTATGTAGTGCTACTGAAGTGTATGGCTTTCATTGCACACACCACACAGCATTTATGGTGAGGTGTGTTCCAGGTTACATGTTATATGCAGAACATCCTCAGACATCCTCAGCTGTTTACTGAATTTCCTGTTTGCACTTATTTTTAAAATCGTTTTTTTCTCAAAACTTGCATTTTATCTGTCTTTGGCCTAGCACTCTTGTGTGGGGTCATTTAATGCACTGTTATAACTTGTTGATACTTGTGAACCTCTGCTATCTCTGAAAAAACAAAAAAAAAAAAAAATCTTGCTTTTTTCCCACTTTTCTGAGATTTAAAAAAGTTCAGTTACAGGCTTGCTGTTCTTGAACTGTTTGTAAGTTTCTGTGAGGCCATTTTTTGCTTGGGCTAAAGGGAAGTCTCTCTGTTGATCAGTGGCAGAGAAAAACATTGAGCAGCCTGCCTGCCCCTGTGGGAGTGGTTACTGACTTGAAACTGTAGTTTTATTGGCCATTTTGGGTCAATTCCAAAACTCCTTCATCTTCCTCTCTTAAAACCTGGTTGCCTCGTGGTTTTGGTGTCTTTTCAGGCTTGTTGGCTGTTGGTGAAGCACCCACCAAGAAGAGAAAATGCTGAGAGAAGAAAGGAGCCACTTTTGAGATTTTAAGTATTTTTCGTCTGTTTATTTGCTAAGTTTTTCTGCATAGCCACCTATTTTGAGCATTTTCTGGCTTGTTAAACTTGATTTCTGCATTAGTAACTGTATTTAGAGCACAACCTAGAGCTGTTTACTGAATTTCCTGTTTGCACTTATTTTTAAAATCGTTTTTTTCTCAAAACTTGCATTTTATCTGTCTTTGGCCTAGCACTCTTGTGTGGGGTCATTTACTGCACTGTTATAACTTGTTGATACTTGTGAACCTCTGCTATCTCTGAAAAAAAAACAAAAAAACAAAACTGGTCCAATTAAGTAATCCTACAAGTTAGCACTATTAAACCATAAGTACTACTTACTCTTATACTCTCTACGATTACCCTGTCCTCTATTGGTCCGTCTTAAATTCAGTTTCCCTATATTACTCTAGCATGTCCAAAGGTCAGTCAATGGTTTCCTCTCCAGTCCAGCTGGTGAATCTGGGAATTTTGAGGCAATGTTATAACTGTCTCATGTACACGGACAGCCCTCTCCTCCTCCAAACAGGTTCAAATATATGTGAGAGATGCAACCATTTAGCCAAACTGGAGGCTGAGCTCTCTCATCTCAAAACTGGTGTAACCAATCAGGAGGAGAAGGTAACCTCACACAACATAATTCCAGTATCACATAGTCCCACCACATCAGCGAACCAAACACATAAATACACAAAAACTTACTCGGAGGCTCTAAATAAAAATCTACCTAAGCAACAGAGACCTCCAAAGCAGACATCCAAGCAAACGCTACCTCAAAACAAAACACGCACAACACATAACCCACAAAGTCAGTGTGCCAAGCAGCCACAGCCCTTAAGGCTGAATAACACACCTGATACTCTTGTAATAGGTGACTCTATTGTCAGACACACTGACGTCCAGCTCACCAGACTGAATAAAGAGAAGGTCATGGTGAGCTGCCTGTCGGGTGCTAGGATCCACCACATAACGCAAGCACTCAGGTCACTCCAAAGCAAATACAAATATGACTCAGTCATTGTACATGCTGGTGTGAATGACCTGAGACGTACCTCCCTGGACTACATGAAAAGAGACATAGAGGAGCTCTCTGATCATGTAGCCCAGGCTGGTATGACCCTGACCTTGAGCAGCATCTTACCCTCACCTAGAATGATGCCACAGTACAAAGACAAAATGATCAATTTTAAGAATTGGCTAAAATGTTGGTGTCATTCAAAGGGGATCCAGTGTCTGTCAGCCTGGGATGACATGCTCGACAAGCCATGTTACTTCACTAGGGACGGCTTGCACCTGTCACCACTGGGCTTTCGGATATTGGCAAAGGCTCTTGCCACCCCCATAGTGCCTTTTTTAGGCAAGGCTCAAAAGTCAAACCCACCCGCATAGACAGCACAAGGAACAAGAAACTAAGGGTAATGCTGCTAAACGCCAGAAGTCTTAACCTCAAGATGCACACACTCAAAGCTCTCCTCAGTATGGAGAACATCGATATCTGTGCAGTGACAGAAACCTGTTTCAAGGCTCCAAAGAGCACCCCAGCACTACCAGGCTATACCTCATATCATGCTTTTCGGCCCCAAAACCCAGACTGAACCACAAAAGGAGGGGGAGTTTCCATATTTATCAAGGATATCCACACCTCCAGGTTAGTGGCATTGCACGAAGTATCGGAGACCATCCATGTGCAACTAACAGTGGGCAAGACTGCTTTTCAGTTTATAGCATCCTACAGACCACCCTCTCAAAGTCAGGAATCCCACTCGGCTTTCCTGAAAACATTGAAGAACATGAAGATCTCTCCGAACACCATTATATTGGGTGACTTCAACTACCCAAACATTGACTGGGAGCACTACTCAAGCCCCAGCACCTTAGCCCAAAGGTTCCTGGAAATTATAAACTCAAATGCTATGGAACAACTAGTCACCACTCCCACAAGAGGGGCAACATACTAGACCTGATCATTACCAACATGGGGACTCTATGCTCCACACCAGAAGTATATCCCTCATTGGTAAGATCAGACCATAAATTAATTTCACTGGATGTCCACATCCCGAACCCACCCCCAGCCCAGAAAACCACAGTGAAAAACTTCTCAAAAGCGAACTTCTCACTTCTCAAAACTGAAGTGGAATCCTTCAAGGCCCCAGGGCCAGTGGAAACTACGGCCCAAACTGCAGAATCCTATATAAACGCATTCTACGGACATCTCCAGGAATGCATGGATCATGCTATCCCAAACAAAACCAAGACCCGATCATCCAAAGGCAGGCGTCCAGTCTAGTGGACCCCTACCATAAATAAACTGTACAACAGAAGGAGGAAGCTACTACATGATAGAGCAAAATCCCTAATAGGGAAGTTATCTCTGATCAGTACTAGCAAACAATTACGATCCATCATAAAATCCTCCAAGGCCAGCTTCGAGAGAAAAATTGCACAGGACACCAAAGACAATCATAAGGCTTTTTTCAGTTATGTTAGAAACCTGGGATGCAACTCCCAGACTTGTTCTGAGTTGATTCTAAATGACAAAAAATACACTGAACCCACAGACATCGCCAATATCCTGGCAGACAGGTTCAGTGCAAACTTCTCCCCCCCCCCAAAAGAGCAAGTATCTATCCCGGCAGAGGGCTGCCTCCCAAACATCTCTGATGCTCAGGTGAAGGCTGCCCTCTCCAAAGCAAAAAACACTGCTTCCATGGGACCAAATGGCGTCCCAGGTTGCATCCTACATGAACTCCAAGAGGAACTAATCCCTCAAATAAAACAGCTATACAATCTCAGCCTCACTACAGGATATGTGCCCACAGAATGGCGTACAGCAACAGTGGTCCCACTCCACAAAGGTGGAGCCTCTACGGACCATGGAAACTATCGCCCCATAAGCCTGACTAGCTTCGTCTGCAAGGCTATGGAGAGGATCATCATGGAGCTCATAAACAAAGACATTGGGGACATACAGACACTAGATCCTACCCAGTTCGGCTTTGTCAAGGGCAGGTCCTGCCTTTTGAACCTGGTTGACTTATTTGAAACAGTCACCAAAGTCATAGATGAAGGAAAGATAGTCCACACAGCCTATCTGGACCTTGCAAAGGCATTTGACACAATACCCCACTTGGGCATCATAGATAAGCTATCCAGCTTAAATATAAACCCCTATGTCACAAGATGGGTTGCAAACTGGCTCAAAGACAGAACCCACAGAGTGAGAGTTGCTGGAGCCATGTCATACTCGAAACCGGTCACAAGTGGCGTCCCACAGGGTTCTGTCCTGGGACCACTCTTGTTCGGTATATACTTTTCCGAGGTACAGGCAAACGTGGGAGGACTATGGCTCACCAAGTTTGCAGATGACTGCAAACTGGGTGCCATAATCAACTCTCCAGCTGGCACAAACATCCTTCAAAAAGTTCTCACAGAGACAGATAACTGGTGCCAGCACCATGGTTTAAAGCTAAATGCCAAAAAATGTATAGTCATACCCTTTGGCAAAAACAATGTGCCCACAAATTACCACATAGGCGGAAACCCATTAAGTACAGAGAAAGTTATTAGGGACCTGGGGACCCAAGTTGATAGCAATCTCTCCTTTGAAAACCACATTGCCAAAGTGGTTAGAAAGACCTTCTACATAGCCCACCTCATCACGAAGGGTTTCACATCTAGATCAAGAGAGGTAATCGTGCCCTTTATTCATCCCTCATCAGGCCCATCATAGAATACAATGCCCCTTTGGGATGTACCTTACCCAACACCTGCAGCAATTAGAAAGACCCCAAAAGTATCTCACCAAGAGGATCAAGGGTCTCAAACAGATGCCATATGCTGCTCGGTTAAAAACTCCAGCTCTACTCAGTTGCATACCGCCTACTTGAGGCGATCTATGCCTGACATACAAAGCTATGTCAAATCCAGAATTAATGGACATGCTCCACCTCAGTAAATCTAAATCCCTTAGAGCCACATGCTAGAGGGACTTGAACCTCAGCACAGAAATAAATAGAACTTGCTGGAGGGACAGGTTCATAACCCAGAGGCTCCCTTCGCTCTGGAATAGAATTCCAGTTCATGTGAGGCAGAGCACCTCACTGAATCTCTTCAAGAAGAATCTCGATAGGTGGATGGGGGATCGTAGGTTTATCCCAGGGATTACTCCCGTGTCACTATTAGACAGAGGCACAGCAAACTAAACCTTAAAAAGGGCACAGTATACTCAAATCACGGGGTGGCGTAAGCCATACAGAATCGGGCTAGGCTTATAATTGCCCCAGGGCAGATAGCCTAGTATGAATCTATGAACCTATGAACCTAAGACATGTAACGTATGGTAATGGGGAATGTAATGGTTGTATATGGGCAATACATAGTGTGACATACCATCATATACACATCAACAGACACATAACAGGCAGACACACATCCGAGAGACCTGGGCCTATCGGTGCTAACTTGTCAGTGTGTCCAATGTGTTACAGGTAGGCTGCACACAGCACATTCATAACTGGGCTGGATTGTGGTATCAATTACTGGTATGGTTGATGTTCACAGTGGTCACCATACAGTGGTACATGGGACATATACTGGGTGTAACATGGTGTAATGACAGTGTACACAGCACCCACATCCCTCTGTGGATATTGTTCCCACTGAAAGCCATGCTGACACTCTGATATACCCACAATCACACATTGCCCATGACTGCGATACACCCCATTGTACATCACAACAGTGGTACTACAGGGATATGCATCTAATGCACATTCCACAGGCATAGTAGGGTGTTCCATTGACATGCCTCACCTACGAGCAACAACAACATTATCCATACTATTGTGTGACAATGCATATTGTAATAGGAGTATGTGGCTTCGGAATGCTGTCCCCTACAGATATACAGACATGCACACATACACACACTTGCCAGAACTCAATGGGTATCCCATATCTATCGACCCATTTGTACAACACCATTATGCTGGTACTGCAAGGCTCATGTAGCCATTAGGGAGAGGAGCATAACAGGGTACATGTAATGTCTGGTACAGCAGCAGCCACATCTTACTATGGCAATGGGTGTTGCGGTGGTCATGAAGGCCCTTATGGTATTCCCAACTACAGGTGTACTAACACATAGACACTGCTCTCCTCAGTAATGCACACATACAAATTTGTCAGTCCTGGGGTGCATTGCAGCAGGTAGTCATAGGTGTGTACCTGGCTATTGTCCATGGAGAGATGGGTAGTGTAGGGGGATTTGTGTACAATGGTTTCATGCCACCTACCATGTGCCAGTAGGCAATCTATCAAAAGACACCAATGTGGTGGCCCTCAGGGTGAGAGTGACATGCATCAGCCAATCCTCTGGGTTGTTGCTGTTTTTCTTTCAGCTCTTCCCGGTTAGGGGTCGCCACAGTGGAACTCCAATCTGCTAATGATTGGCAGTAGATTTTTATGGTGCCGAGATGCCAGCTCGACGCTCAACCTTCAACGAAGGCACGCCCATTCACGAATGTCTTTCTAACGCTACTTGACCGCGGAGAAGATATGCAGACTCCACACAGAAGGTGCTCCAGCCAAGAATCAAAGAGGAGAACCCCTTGCTGTGAGGCAACAATGCTACCACTGCACCACAGCAGCTTTTCCTGCAAATAGCCACTGAGGTGATCCAGTTGACATGTATGCAAAATGTATTACAAGACATGGTTAGTGTCTGTGATGGAGACCTGTACGCAAGCATGTTCTTTTGACTGTGGTAGCATAGTGGAGGTACCCGTGGCATGTGGTGTATACAGGGTGTTGTCTCCTATATGTGCCAGTTAAAACACAGCTGGGCAGACATGTCAGTGTCAGTCAAGCATAGGTTGTCTGT
>NC_056737.1:493285275-493352775 GCF_019279795.1 Protopterus annectens | reverse complement strand
ACCCTGTTAAACCGACATTACTCCAAATGCAGAAGAGCAACACTTACATTCTGTAGTCATGTCTGGCACATCCCCCTCCTGTCTGTTGGCCTGTTGCCATGGTGCATGTTGTTAGAGGTAAATCCCAATACCATCTGTAATGCTGTTTGCCAAATGCCAAATTGAGGTCCTGCTCACAGTGAATGAAAAGGCCCAACACCCACATGATGTTCCTAGATAGTGGAGTGTGTTTCCATGCAACTTGCTATGGGAATGTTACCACAGCTGTTCCACATGCAATCAGCTAGAGGGGGACTGCAATTCATGCAGAGGCCATCAGCTGATCATGAGCATCACTTACAAAACATAAGCTGCTGCCTAAGCAAAGCAGGTGTACTTCTCCACATCCACCAGAGAGGGAGTGAGAGAGACAGACAGAGACAAAGCAAGTCAGGGAGTGGGTAGGAGAGTAAAAACTAAGCATTTTTGTGTCACACACCTACTAGCACAGGGTTTCAACCCCCTGACTATGTATTGCTATCACATGTCTATGCAGTTATTGCATGCGCCACATAGCTTACATATTGGGGAGCTGTGCAAAGATATATCTGATGGTGAATGACATCTGCAACAGTGATATAGGAGCGATAAGATAGGTGTAGTACACGTGCCTGTCCACATGAACAGGTGTCAATGTCAACACAGACACACTCTCTCAGGGACTCACACACATTGACACAGTTGGCAGGGTCAGGAATAGACTTCCTAACTAGCTAGTTTGCCACAATACAGTAATACGCAGGTATCACATGCACCACAGGGGTTATTAGGATGGTATATGGGCAAAGGGTATGTGAAGATATCTGACATCAGACAGCATGCTTCAGTAGGCCAATGGGAGTTGTAATGAGTGAGAATGGGGTCAAAAGCATCATACTCCACACACACAAACACAGAGTGCCAGTACTGACATGAATGGGTGCATTGCTTCACAGGTGTGTAGTGGTTGACTGTGCCAGAAGGCTGTACAAGGCTAGGTGACGGGTATACCTTGGCATCAGGCCACATGACAATGATCTGCGTTGTGGCTCAGGGGTGTAGTGTCTGGATTGGCTCACACAGGTGAATATCGTATTCACCATCCAGTCACCTGGGTTACTATTGTGTGTGGCCAGTGCTATGCAATGCTTGCCATGTATTTGTTCTATAGTCCATGACATGGACAGTGTCTGGGATGTGCACACATCCCACATGCATGTTCAGTAACATGTGGAACTTTACCTGGGTTGTCTGGCCCATGTTGTGTACACAGATTGTTATCATCAGATGTGCCAGTCCTGGCCTCATGTGGCAGGAACTGGTAATGGACACCAGGTTGACCCTGCACCTACTTTGATAGCATGATACAGGTACTCCCTGGTGTCAGTGACATCTGTCCATACAGGGCATGTGTTTAAGGCATGGTATGTCCTTTGTGGGTCACATCTGATGGCACTACAATTGTTGGAGGCGTCCAATGGGGAACATTGTGAAGGCACACTGTCTGCAATTATGTGCCTATTGTAGTGATGGGACAGGGTGCCATGCCCTCTGTAGGCCACTGCAATCACATCATGGTTACTATCTGTGGGCAATATGCAGGGTACTACCAACAAAGCAGTTGTTGCCTAGGCAAGTGTGTTTATGTATGAGACATGGGTTGAGAGTATTCTCTGGGTAATACAAGGGTTGCTTATTTTGTTCACCAGGCCTTGATGTCACATGTAGGGGTACGGATTGGAAACCCCAGCCTGTCGGCTATTTGACATCTGTTATCCTTGTAAGGTGGACATTGTGACATATAATATGCCTACCATATAAGAAGTTTGCAAAACCCGTTTCACAATGAGTCCACTTGTTACACACTCATAGCCACCTCCACACAGGATATGAATGACAAACACAGACACACACACATACTCTCTCACACACACACACCAAGTCTCACAGTTGCCATGTCTGGGATTGGAACTCCTACCTAACTAGTTTATCACACTACAGCATTACTCATAGTGCGTGGCACAGAGATTACTAGAGTACTGCTTCCCCAAAAGTCTATTTCAAAGGGAATGACATCAGCAGGCTTGCCAAAGAAGGACAATGGGGTTGTAGTGATTGTGAATGGCCTCAAAAGCATTGCTCCCTACACAGACAAACACACACACAAACATCCACACTTGCTATTATCACACTACAGCATTATGCAGTTATAGGATGCACCACAGAGATTACTGGACAACTATTTCACCAAAGGTGTATTTCAAAGGGAATGACAGCAGCAGGCTTGCCAAAGAAGGGCAATGGAGGTTGTATTGACTGTAAATGGCCTTAAAAGCATTGCTCCCTACACAGACAAACAAACACACACACAAACATCCACACTTGCCATGTCTGGGAATAGAAATCCTACCAAACTACTATATCATACTACAGCATCACACTGTTATAGGCCACACCATGGAGATTCATGGACTACTCCTTCCCCAAAAGTGTTTTTCAAAATGAATGACATCAGCAGGCTTGCCAAAGAAGGGCAATGGAGGTTGTAGTGACTGTGAATGGCCTCAAAAGCCTTGCTTCCTACACAGACAAACAGACAAACTGACACACACACAAGCACCCACACTTGCCATGTCTGAGAATAGAACTCCTACCTAGTTTACCACACTACAGCATTACGCAGTCATAGGATGCACCACAGAGATTACTGGGTGACTCCTTCCCCAAAGGTGTATTTCAAAGTGAATGATATCAGCAGGCATGCCAAAGTAGGGCATTTGAATGGTAGTGAGTGTGACAAGCTTAAAAAGCATTGATCTTTATACAAACACACACACACACACACACACACACACACACACACACACACACACACACACACACACACACACACACACACACACACACAGTTGCCACACCTGGGATTAGAACTCCTACCTAACTAGTTTATCACACTACAGCATTATGCAGTTATATGACAAGCCACAGTGATTACTGGGCTATTCCTTCCCCAAAGGTGTATTTCAAAGTGACTGACATCAGCAGGCTTGCCACAGTAGGACAATGGGGAGGGCAGTGCATGTGCATGGGCCATAACCCATTCACCTAGAGGCAGACACACCACACTTAGGCACACACAGATTTATATTCCACAGGTATGTATATACAACTGCTAGATTACTGCTACCTTGTACAGTCATGTTGCAGAGTTAGCACTAGCACCACAGAGTCTATAATGCTGAGGGATTCCAGAGGCAAATGTCCACACTGAGTGACATTACACATCATGTGGTTGTAGTCATTTGGCTGTGTGGTGGGTGGGACAGGCCTCATGATTGAAGGCTCTTTGTCACTGTCACTCTCTTCCACACATCTATGTATGTGTACTTTTGGCATATTATAGTGTGCTGTCCTTGGCTATATGTATGTATTCCTATCCAATGTGTGTGGAAAGCATGACTGGTGCATACTGAGGAGTGTATGCAATAACATCTGCAACTGTTAGATATGTATGGTCCACTGTTGTTGCCAGTCATGGGATTCATTTCTTTAAGTGTGTGAGCATGCCCAGTATGACCTTTCAGTATTTTGTTGTCTGACATTGCATTCATTTCTCTAAGTGTGGGATCATGCCTAGTATGCCCTTCTGTATTGAATGTGTGGATCCATTCCAGGTAGATTGTGCTCCAGTGCAGAGTTTTGTAGATTAGTTGACAATACGGGGTCAAACTGGGCAAGGGATAGTGGGTACTGTAGGTAATTGTGTCTGTGCTGCTTCTTCTACATGGTCCTGGTGTTAGCAGGGATATTCAGACATGTGTACTGTTATACACTGTGATGTTTTATGTCAAGTACTGTCAAGTAGACATTTCTGCTCACATTGATGTCCTAGGGAACACAAGGTGACTGCAGCTGTGTCCAGTAGTGTGGTCAAATGCCTACATATTCCTGTAAACTAACGCCATTCTTGAAGGGGAGCTGCAGACACTTGCTGATGGGTCTGTGTAACTGGTTCATCACTTGGTACAGTGGTGGCAGAGGATCTTATACTTGTACATCCATTGATGTGACAGTATGGCCTTATCTTGCTGTGGCAATACCTCACAGCTGTACAGATTCACACAGGTTACCCAGGGGCAGGGGTCATAAGTCAGGACATTTCCCCTATTGTGGTTTATGAGCAGATTTGTAGCCACCCATTCTTGTGTTTGCAGCCAGGGATAGTATGTGCACACCGCTGTTTCAGACGTCGCACAGTCCATGCTGCCCAAGATCCCACCCCACTGTTATTCTATCCTCTTCCATACATTATGCAAACATTCTCTAATACTTTCCCTATAGTTATCACCTCATCACAGCAGTATATTGGTGTTGGTCCACAGTTCATGCAGTGGGACATGATGGCCATGTTACTGTGGTTTTTCCACATGGCCTTGCATATGGGTTCTGTAGACTGTGTTATGTTGTTATTTGTGAGTCCATGATATAACATACATTGGCAGTACAGGTGAGACACAGGCCTTTGGCGGAGGACTGTAAGCCATTTGGTAGTGATGCAGGCCAGCTGTAGCAGGCCATTGCATTCTGTCAGTCCTACAGTCCCAGACTGCAATACAGTATATCCCTCTGGGGTGACAGGGTAGGTGTTAGGTGTTCATGCCAATAATTTCTGTCAGTATTGATCAAGTGGTGTGGATGCTGGCATGGTGCTGCTTACAAGCTAGGGATACACCTGCATGGGACTCCTGCACTGCATGCTGCATTTTTTTGCTATTGCCATACACAGCTGGGGGTCGTACTGTACCCATTCCCAACAGCAGGGATAAGACTGGAGAGGTACCTGTGGGTGGTGTTTGGGTGCATGTGTGCTATGGACACTACTTGCATCTGACTCACAGATATGCATGGGGCATTCCACTTATGCTGGCTTGTGCAGGGACATCAGCTGTTTCTCAATACATCATTACTAAGACCTTTGTGGTCTGCGAGTGTTTGGCCAAATGACATTGTTATTCTCTATTACAAGCCCAGATAATGTGCTGCAAACCTGTATGCACAATTTCCAGGGTGTGTCCATTTAACAGTTACACATTATACACTGTCTGTCTGGGGTACTTTCACCTGTGTGCTGCTTGTATATCTGGCCCAACAGTCATGCCATGTCCATCTTTCAGGTGGTGACACATATTACCTCCATACATTTACAATGGCTTACTGCTAGAATGTGTTATACTGGGGAGCATTGTGTTTGTCACTGCAGTTGTGAGGACTTGGCCCTGTCATTGGCAGTACTGGGCAATGGAGATCAGGACAAACCTCACCATGCATACATACTGAACACTCTCACACAATATGAAACACATACCAACCTAACACACGCATACCTGCATATTATACAAATGCTACAATCTATCCTGCTACCTTGGCCACCTCAGGTAATCTGTGCTCCACTGGTATTATACCTACACATACATGTTACTACATTTCTACACAAGATTGGGGGGCACACCAGACTATTCCTACATGTCTACATAGGAATGAGGGGGGAACACCTGACTGTTACTACATTTCTACATAGGATTGGGGGGGCACAACTGTGTGTTACCACGTGTCTACATAGGACTGGGGGGGTAGACACACCTGACTGTTACTACATTTCTACATAGGATTGGAGGGGCACACCTGAGTGTTACTACATGTCTTCATCAGATTGGGGGGCAGACCAGACTGTTACTATGTGTCTACATCAGATGGGGGGACACCAGACTGTTACTACATTTCCACACAGGATTGGGGGCACACCAGACTGCTACTACATTTCTACATAGGATTGGAGGGGCACACCTGACTGTTACTACGTATCTACATTGGATTGGGGGGGCACACCAGACTTTTACTACAGTTCTACATAGGATTGGGGCACACCTGACTGTTACTACATTTCTACATAGGATTGGGGGGCACACTTGACTGTCACTACATGTCTACATTGGATTGGGGGTCACACCAGACTTTTACTACAGTTCTACATAGGATTGGAGGGCACACCTGACTGTTACTACATTTCTACATAGGATTGGGGGGCACACTTGACTGTTACTACATTTCTACATAGGATTGGGAGGCACACCTGACTGTTACTACGTGTCTACATCAGATTGAGGGGGCACACCAGACTGTTACTACGTTTCTACATAGGAATGGGGGGGGCACCTGACACTTGTACACATTTGCTATGACTGTACTGGTATGTCAGGTACTCCATTTCATTCTGTATTCTAACCTATCATGCTGACTAGAGGCATATTAGTGTACTACAGGTCTTAGGTTTGACTGAACTACATATCAGTTTCTGACTTCTTACCCTTCAGAACTAACAACCCACTGCCTGACCTGATGTAGTCTGTCTGTGTAAGCCTGGGGGGGGAGGTTACCCATAGCCATCATTCAGAGGCCTTAACACAGCCTTTGTTTGTGTTTGTCTACACCTGTCCTGCTGGCTGAGACTGTTGTTGGGTATGTGAGCCTTCCTGACTGGCATGTGTGTGTGTCATATGGACACACATGTGGCTCAGCACATTTCCTGCAGTCGGTTTTGTCACCATGTGTAGTACTGGCTACTATGGTGACGCCAGTATTTGTTACAGATCTCATGCTGCCACTATAGTTGTCTACTATCTGCTGGCATCCCATTCAGCCACTCGATTACCTTGCATGCTTGCATCCATACTGTAAATACAAGTAACAAGACATACTACTCCATTTGGTAATTGGTAAGAAGAGTGACTTAACTTGTGGCTGTGCCAGTACTGAGGATGGTGCTGGAGGGCTGCCTATGTGGGATGCACATAGTACACTCCCTATACATGGTTGAGCACAGGTAGTGTCATGTTTGGCATTCCTTTTACTGTATGCGTGAGTCAGAGAAAGGTGTCATTCCCTGGGTCCCTACTGTGTCATTGTATGTGCTATGCATTGCCTCTTTGCCAAGGCCAGGGCATACTGGGCATGCCTCCTTCTGCCTACTGGGGCAGGCTCAAGTTGTTCCTCTGAGTCACTCTTTGCCTTTGCAGGCCTTGGCAATGGTGGGGGGCTGTGTGGCCCTGCCCTGTGCTGTTCCTGCTGCAGCTGTTTCTGCAGGATCATATTGTGTAGCATGGCACATACAATGACAATCTGAGTACATGTAGCTGGTGAGTACTGCAAGGTTCCACCGGATGTGTCCAGGCACCGGAACCATGACTTGAGCATCCCAAAGACATGCTCTATTATATTTGTGGTCTGTGCATGTGCCTCATTATGGCATTCTTGTTCGGGTGTGTGTGTCCATTTCTGATGGGTGTCATCAGCCATGGCTCCAGTGCATAACCAGCATCCCACACTAGGTGACCGTAAGGGATGTCCCCACTGGCAAATCTCTGGTACAGCTGCATCAGATGCCAGATGTGGGAGTTGTGATAGCTTCCAGGGCAGCCAGCACACACATTCATTATAATGCCCTGGGCATCGCACATGACCTGGCAGTTGATGGAGGGGAAGCCCTTGCAGTTGATGTAGACCCTACAATGCTCACCAGGTTGTGCTTTGATGTGTATGTGCATGCAGTCTATAGCACCCACTACCTCAGGGTATTCTGCTATTTGGTGGAAGAGACACATATTGTTGGCCAATGCCTCACGGGTGTTGGGGAATATACATGCTCACTGGCATGTGCTGACATGGCATCCAGGAACTGGTGGAGTACCCTGGATGCTGATGCCTGTGAGATCCTCATAATATCCCCAGTTGGCCTTTGGAAGGTACTTGTGGCTAGTATTCTTAGGCCTACACATACCTTGATATCCACCGAGATGGGTTTCCCTCTGTTAGTTCTGTGTGTCAGGCGTGGCCGGCACAGCTCAACAATTTGTTGTAGAAGGTCCCTGTCCACCCTATAGCATTCCACTCTCTCCAGCTCATGTAGTCCCTGTTAGGTTACCCTGCATCTGTACACTCTTCTCCATCTCCTCACTGTGGGTTGGTCGACAGCATTCTCATCCTCACCACCCTCAGCCTCTTCCACATGTTGATGTATGAAAGCTGCTGCAGCCCCTATCATTTTGTTGTTTTTGTTAGTTAAAACTTCCCCGCTTGTATACACCAGTGGTGTAGAGTGTGTGGGACAGAGGGAAAGGTGTTTGCATAGTTTATAGTAGTGTTCTGGGCTGGTTGGCTGCCTGTGTAATTGGCTGATTCTGATACTTTTCACCTGCCAGCTATGCTAGTTTTCCTTGATTACCTTCCTACTGCTGTTTTCCCTTCCCACTTCCTTCCTGTTTAAACCCAGGGCTTGCCGCGCAAACACAGTGCTCAAATGTGTACAGAGCTACTATTTCCTGGTTTACTTTTTTTTCCCTTTAAAACCCAGTGCGCGGCATGCATACCTGCTTAGGCAATGTAAAGAGTGCAAGGCAGCCTCAGACACATCCCCTTGCTTAGCTCTGCTAAGCTAAGGGCAAACCTGAGCCACAGGGCTGCAAACTGCTTACAGTATGCCTGACATCCCCCCCATGATGTCAGCTAACTCTTAGGCATGAACCATGCTATTCTTGCACTTAGACTGTTGGGTGCTGACTAGCATTGAGGGGAAATCTGGGATTCAGTATCATTGCCCTCATTTGATTAGGATTGCCTGCTAATGCATAGTTACAGGTCCCACACTGAGCCTCCCCCCTTAGCAACCACTATTCACTGGCCATGTTGTCTTCTGCCTGCCATTGAGTATAATGGCAAAATAGTGATTTTGGTTAGAATGCTTATTTCAGGTTATTTTTTATATTTTTGGCCCGATCCCACTTGTGTGCCGCTGCCCTACGCTTAAACAGCTGCAATCGGCTAAAAAAAATTAAAGGTTATTTTTTTATTTTTGAAATTGTTTTCCATGGCAATGGCCATATATTTGGGGATTGGCATGGTTTCCCATAATATACACACTTTATTTGGAGCTGTCATGGCTCCATTTTGTAGTTTGCAGACATGTACTCGGTTACTAACCGAGTACATTTCTGCAGACTACACTAGTCCTGCACGGCAGCCTGACAGCTTCCTGGATCACAAATTCACCTCATTTGCATGATTTTCACCTGCAAATGGGGTAAATTGCATACAGGAGCTGTGTCCGTGCAGGCATAGTGCAGGAGCGATCGTGCACACCCCTGCAGCTTATTCCTGGATCGCATGGCAACCATATTGCCTCCAGGAGCTCCTGCACTGTCCCTGCACACTGTGCAGGGCTTGCTGAATCCAGGGGTTGGTCTTTTTTAAAAGATGATGTTAGTTTAAGGGATAGATTTGATGGACATCCCTGTATTGTCTATAAAAAAGGTTTATGCTTGAAAAATATTTTGGAGAGACTGCTTAGTGAAAAAATATCTACACTAAATGTAGAACAAAGGGTGCAAAGTTGTAGACATAGCCACTAATGTAAATGCATCCTTATATGTGAACATTTTTTTATTAGGGAATGTAAATTTGAACTACAAGGCAGGTTTGACTGCCTAACAAAAGGTATTATATATGTTGCCTTATGCCAGATGTGTGAGGCATTTTATGTAGGAAAAACAGAATTAATGTTAAAAGAGCAGATTTATGAGCATTGTTATGAGATTAGAAAAAAAAACACTAACATTCTTGCCAAATATATTCTGGTTTATGAAAAACAGTTTTTCAAATGTGTTGTTCTTGAAAAGGTTAAACAGAACTACAGGGACAGACCATGGGCAGTCTACCTTGAAAAGGAGGAATTGCATTGGTAGTTAGTCCTGAATGTGACCAGTTATCCCAGACTTAACAATCATTGTTCAGTTGCTAGTATTTTGAGACAAAAGACACTTCAAAGATAAACAAACTACTTATTTAAGTGTTTACATTCTTTTATTTTTGTCATTTGTATTTATATATTTTTGCTAAACATATATTTTGTAAGTGGTTTTAAATATGTTTAAAAAAGGGGGTTTAGTTTTATGGTAAGTTTTTGACTGGTTTAAGAATTATCATGTGAAGCCGAGCGGATTATTTAAACCTTGTGATTTAATTAGGTTTTATCTGATGAACTCTTATGGATATACAGGACAAAAGTGCTCATCTTAAAGTTTTTACATTTGTATTTTGGACTTGTTTCAATTTGTGTGGATTAAAAAGACATGTGGAACAGTACCTTGCTCATGTGCCTTGAACTTCCTCTTTTTTTGGAATTTACTAGCTTGTGTGGTCTTTTTTTTTTCTTCATCCGTTTTTATCTTCACCGCTAGCTATCATAGTTTCATAGATATATACTAGGCTAACTGCTCTTTCTGGCCATTTTATGCCTAGCCAATGTCTCTTCCAAAGGTAAGAATCAAACCCTTTTCCTATTGTCTGTTTCCTGTTGTCTGTGAGGTAAACACCATAGCTATTATGACAACCTCCCCTTCCTCTTCCCCTCTTTTCAGCATATTCAAGTTATTCACAAACACTTCTTGCAGTTCACTGGCCATATTAACCATTTCCCTTGCTCTGTACAGATTTTCATGGGTCTCTGTGGTTTACTATTGATATATTTACTTTCTGCTCTCTACATTTTTAAGCTAACAGTTTCTAGACTCTCGGATTACACTCAATATATGTCTGTTTAATTAAAATACTTATAAACCAAACTATGTTATTTAGATGTACATTATATTTCTCCTTAGCTAAATGTATCAGCTCTCCTTCATCTTTTGCAAGTTTTTGTTTATTACTTTGTAGTCTCTTTAGCTCTGCAATTCCCTCTATATAGTTTATTTTATCATTTCACAAAACTTTATCTGGCCTTCATTTTTTCAAGTTTTTTTTGGTTCATATTATCCCAAGCCAGTAGTATTTCTTCCTAAAAGTTTTTTTTCAGTAAATAGAAAGGAAATAATAATGTTTTTCTTTTATTTCATTTTGCTTTACCCTCAACCTAGACATTATTTAGGCATGATCTGACACAATATTTGGATGAGTTTCAAATCTCACCAGTGAATACTCATGCTCATAAAATTATACGAAAACAGGAACACATCCACTGTAAGTTTGAAAATTCTTTAATTCTGGTACCTTGGCCTTCGCCTTCTCCTGGAATACATTTTACTACTTCAAACACCACCCTTTTTATATCATGCTTAATTGAATCATTAAAGCACATTAACCCATCAATACTAATTATTGCTACACCATTATGGACTGCATCTTGGAACAATTTTTTAAATAAAGCTACAACATAATAAACAGCATCTTAAAATGATTCTTAAATTACATCTTGAAACAATTTTTAAATATGACAAAATAGTTTGAGATTTTATATAAATACATTCATACTATGTCCTTCATACTTAATTAGGCATGCTTGCAAAACCACTTTAATAAATCATCTGTTTTACAAATATTTTAAACTTCATAAATTCATATTAAATTCCTTTTTAAACATTTTTAAACATTCTTAAACAACAATTGTACTCTGTGAGATATGTGGAAACACTATATTAAATTTCCAAATTTAAACCATGCGAAAACAGAGTTTTATAATTTTATAATTGAGAATGAACCTGGTTTCCATTTGCAATAATTTTTCACGAAACACATCTTTGTTCCCCAGCATAGTGGGTTTACCCAGTGCACAAAATATAAACCCCTCAGGAACCCCCCCATGTACCTCACAAAAATGTTTCCCTACTGGACTTTCCAATCTTTTGTGTTTTATGTCACCCAAATGCTCTAAAATCCTGAGCTTCAGCTTTCTAGTTGTTTGTCCTATGTACCATTTCTTTTGTAGACATCCACATCCTATAATATACACCACCCCTGTGGAATTGCAGTCATAATATTCGAGCGCCCTATATGTTACACCATTGATTTTAATACCATCCAAATTTCTTGCCCTACAACAAACCTTGCATTTTCCACATTTGTATGTGCCCTTTCTAATATTTCTTCTGGATGTACTTTTCTTTCTGAAGCTCAAGATTTCCTTCAAATTGGAGTATCTACTATATGAGAAGGTAACTTTCGATGGAAAGAGATTGCCTAATCTGTCGTCATGACTGATGATGGGCCAGAATCTCAACACTGCATCCCTTAACGTCTCAGAAAATTGAGAATATCTGGTTACAAAGAATATTTTACCCTCAGAGCTACTATCCCCAGGACCATAAACACAAGAACCCACATCTCTCTTTGTACCAAACCAAGACCTACTCCTTTCATTCACCCGTTGACCTAATCCTAACTCCCTTTCTGCCTTTTTCCTTGCCATTGTGACACTTTTTTGGGGATATCCTCTCCCTATCATTTTCTCTTCTACTCTATCAAATTCACTGGAAATTGAGGACCTCTCTGAAGTGTGCATGCCTATACATTTGAATTCACCAAATGGTAAAGATTTAAGCAGAGAATCACTATACTCATGCTCTTAAGATTCTTTTTGCTTAGTATGGCCCAGTTACTGTATTTAAGTTTATTCCCTCTTACTTCCCATTAAACATGAAACAGCTTCCATTCCAACAACATCTTACATTATGTCTTAGTAAATATTGATTCTTTAGTCATATTCTCTTTTCTGCACCATCCTGTTACATCTGTTTGACTGCATATCATAGCGGTTTACCTTTACAACGCTGAATCACAGTGGTGCGATTGCTCATATGAGCGAATCGTAAACATGAAAATCAAAACAGCGACAGTTTTACATGTTCGAAAATCAGCAAATCAAAAAGCAGATTTACTGATTTTTCGAAGATAAATGTCGAAAAACAAATGTAATGAAGTGTAAAGCAGGGGGTAAGCCCACCTGCACCCCACACCCCCCTACTTTAATATTCTAACTCCGAGATCGCACTACAGTGGGGAAGGGGACCATTTTCCGATCCCCACTATAGTGCAATCTGCCCCAAAATGCCAAATCTGCAATGAGCGAACGTCAATGTGCATTCGCTCATTCCACATTCAAACCTTTTTCCATTCGACGTTTGCAAACAGCCTTTCGGACAATTGCTGTTCGCCCTTGTGCAATATACACACATGAAGGTAAACCTACCATAGCACAGTCAGCCCATAACTAAAAAACTTTGCTGGTAGCCTGCTACTTCATGTAAAATTATTCTAAGCTCTGTTATATTTTTAGTTGGAGAAATATGTGCCTGTCAAAGTAAACCTTCCCATCCAGTAACTGCTCCCTATTACAAATCTACCTTAATTACCTTATTTTTTCCTCTTTTTGTCTTTATTGTGGTTGATTTCACTATCAGTATTGTTACTCCTTTTTTCTATGTCCATTTCACTTAGTTGAATATGCATACCATTTCTTTGCTGAACTGTCAAAATCAGATGTATCCATGTCTTCCGCAACATTGCTACTTAAACTCTGCATGGCCATATATAACAGGAACTCTATGCAATTTGTAAGTATTTGTCTACCATTAACATTTCAAGTCAATATTTTTAGTACAATCATTATACAGTTTAAATATTATATTCACTTATGGACCACAAAACATTCATCTTATATGCTTTCCATAATAATAGATTGCACAAATGTGTTTACCCTGGTTGCTTAAAACTATTCTCTAGCTTTTCAATTTAATACATCTTTTTACACTCATGTTACATTTTTTGCCAAACTGAACAATTCCCTGTAACATCCCATAGCAAAACAACACTTGTAACCCCCCACACACAAACACACACACATAAGATTATACTTCATATGCAAAACACGGACTTCACAAACAGGAGCAAACATTCCAAAATGATGTCTATTAACACAGGCAAAACCTGTTACCATCATCAGGGTTACCATGCTAATTGCAACCTAATATTAAACTAGAGAGAGCATTTCTTTTAACTTTAGCAACATCACTGTTACCCTTTGCATAGGAAAATAAGCTTTAATATTGTTTTCTTTCTTTCTTTTGCATTTTACAAACTTTTTAATGTACTAACTAAACACATATCCTGCATATACATTTCTTAAAAAACCTCAAGCCAACCTTATGTATTTGCAGCAGTTGCTCATGATATGTGCTTTTTCTAATCTGAATTCTTCTCTCTTCATTTTTATTTCCAGTTCTTACAAAGGTGCATTTATCTGCTATTGCTCCATTTAGGTGATAACTGCCTCAGCTGTCTAAAGTCTCTTGCAATGGTTAGTGTTAACAAACTATCTAGACATCCTATAATTGTATCCCAAGTACTCTTGGTTGTCTCAGCTTACTTCTGTCTATTTACCTCTAGCCCTCCAGTGAGGTTCATTTATTCCATCCAACACCAACTTCTTCCTGACAACTGCAACTCACTTTAGCTAGGAGAGCTATAGCAGTGAAAAAGTAGCTGAAAATTCACACTAGCAAACCCAAGTTAATATTCAAATCACTTTCTCAGCTCCACTTTTGAGCAACTACAGGCAAAGTATCAATTTCTGCATTTTCCCTATGCACCCATCTATTTTACAACTTTCTGCAATATCAGTAATAATTCCTTATATTATTTATATTTGCTGTTATCTACTCTGCATTCACTCACTTTACTGCCCTCAGCAGCTGCAATATTGCTGGATCTATATTATGTGATCAAAGAGTCTACTCTTTGAACACATAATAATTGACAAACATACAGGGAATGCTGTAAACCGCAAACGGCCATGTCCGCAAATTTTTTCCATGGGAACAAATTCATGTGGCCTTAAAAAAACAAACTTCAAAATGCTAATCAAGTGGGGGTTTCACCCCCCCCCCGATGTGGAGGGGCTGTGCTCCACACCACCAACTAAATATACCAATTCCGAGATTGCTCTACATTGAAGAAAAGAGCAATTCCCGATAACAGCCAAATGAATTTTTTTCCCAGAGGAAATAATTTGCAGACATGGTCATATGCAGTTTACAGAGTTCACTGTGTATTCGTCGATTATTATGTGTTCGAAGAGTAGACTCTTTGATCACATAATATAGACCCAATAATCCTACATGTACTTACCACCAAAGACTGGTGCTTTATACATTTATAATGCTGTTACTCTTTGGTAATAATAAAAAAAACATTTCTTACCTCCTGTTCAATGTTTTGCTGTTTTTCCACTTCCCCAGTTATTTACTTAATGACAATTTATTTTGTATTTATTTATTTACTCTTTGTTGACTAGGTGAGTTCCACTAGGCCTGTGTCCACTTTCAGGGAAGATATGAAGTACTATTTATACTTACTATGGGAAATTTGGCCAGGGCACTGGGGAACTTCCCCTTCTCTTGTGTAGGGGGAAGCGATTGTATGCGGAGCATTCTACTTCTGGTTTCTGGTCTGAGAGTGAAGTCAGCTCAGAAAAAACAGGAGCAAGCATAGAGTCAAGTGAAAACATTAAAGTATTAGATTCACAACTTATCGCTGAATTGCATGATTTAAATTGAGAAAAATAAATGATGGTCAAGAATCATGATATTCAGATAAAGGCAGGCGAGCCTTTGAAAGAAAAGTCAGTTGGCAGTGATGCTGTGAAAGCAGTCATGATTTCACAAGAGTTACATGGTGTGGTAGAAGGAGAAAGGGAAACAGTACCAGTAATGGCTTTTGAGGATCTTTTCTAGCAAAGGCTCTTTGGGGAAGAGGATTCAGCAAATGTAGGAAAATTAAAAGATTGAGCACATTACTAACATTATAAATGTCAAGGGGAATAAAGGTATAGTGAGGTATTTAGATCAACCAAAAACTGTCTTTCTTTGTGGTAAATCTGATCCCTTGATTAGCAATTGTGAAAAAAAAGAAAATGTTATATATGTGGGGAATTCTGGCATGATATAAAGACGTGTGAGCGAAATGTTATAAATGTAAGAAGACAGGGCATATAGGTGTGGAATGTAAAGAGATAGCATCAGAAAATATAGATGCCCAGACTGATCAGAGACAAGATGTTAATCATTTAGAAGTAGAATCAGAAAATATAGATACACAAATTGATTTAATACAGATATTGATTTCAGAAAGCGAACAAGAGAAGCAAGAAAATAAAAATAAAAAAGAAGCAATTAGAAGAAGAAGGTACAGATGTTAGTGATGTGGAGGACATAAAGTGGAATATAGTCAAAGAAGAAATTCAACTGGGAAAAGATTATGGAAAAGAAAAAGAAAAATTATAGAAGGTCATAGTAAAGAAAAAATAAGATATTGCTACTTGTAAAATCTTGGCATTAAAAGTTAATAGTTTAAAAAATTTAGTAAGATGGATAAGTATTTTTGAGTGGTGTAAACAACAGGATAGTGATATTATTATTCTGGAAGATCCTAATTTTTTTATGAAGGAAGAAAGATGCCAAACTGAAATATGATGGGGAAATAATGTAATTTGGAATTTAGGGAAAGAGACATGTTCAGTCATAGTTATTTTGTATAAGGATACAGTAAAAGTTTTAGATACTATTTTAATTATCCTGGGCAGACTTACTATTGTTGATATAAGATGGAACAATCAGTTTTTGAGAGTTGTTGCAATTTATGCTTATATGTTACAAAGGGAGAGAGAAGAAATGTTTAGAAATGTAATTCAATATGTTGTTATAAATATGCAGCTAATTGTGGTAGGGGATTTTAACTGTAACCTAAGATGTCAAAGAAAAAAAGATTAAGATGTTAAAAAAGTATTAGAACTTATAAAATGTGGACAATTGAGAATATGAGATAAAAGTACACGAACTTACAGTAGCGGAGAATGTAAAGTGGAAATAGATTATTTTCTACTTTCTGCATGATTGCTAACAGTAGAAGAGCATGTTTTGGTAACAGGATTTTCTGATCATAAAACTATTTGGATTCAGTTAAAAAGAAATTATCAATATTTAAGAATAGGTAATGGGGATTAAAAGAATAAATGAAGTTAAATGCGAAGAGTTAGGAAAATATGAAATCTTGAAACTGTGGCAAGATCATGTGAAGATGAGAATCTTCTATAAAGATTGGTTAGAATGTTGGTTATATTTTAAACAAAAGTATAAGAAATCTTATATTCAAAGTAAAGAAGATAAAAGAAGGGAAGAAAAAAATAAGTATAAAGTATGAATTAATGAAACATATGACAGTCTGGAAAGAAATGATGAAGTTTTCTTTGTTAAAGAACAAGAAGTGTTTGAGTTGAATAAGGCCAAAAAAAAAGCATTTACTGTATAAACAAAAATGCTTTTTGCATGGGAAAAATAAGATATTGTGCCTTATTTGAGTACGATTATTAAGGAAGATAATAGTATAATGAGGCAAATGAAAGATAAAAATGGTTTAGTGTATAATACAAAGGATAAAACTATGAAAATAGTAGAAAATTATATAGAAGAATTATTTCAAGGACAAAGCATACAAATGCATAAAAAATGGAAAGTAGTTCCTTTTTCAGAACAAGATAGTAAGGAAATGGAGAAAAAATATTACAACGAAGGAACTGGAAAATGTACTCAAGCTAGTTAATCTGGAGTCAGCGAGTGGTCCAGATAGAGTACAATATTTCATGTATAAAAATATGACTAGAATACAACAAGGATATTTTGTGATGATATTAAATGAATGGTTAAGTAAGGGATTCTGATATAAAGAATTATGTATCAGAGTAATACAATTTATTTTGAAAAAATGTAAGGATGAAATTCAGAATTGGAGACCAATAGTATTGAATAATACTATTGGTCTCTAATAGTATTATTCAATACTATTGGTCTCCAATAGTATTGAATAATACGGGGTGGCCACGGTGGTGCAGTGGTTAGCATTGCTGCCTCACAGCAAGAGGTTCTTCGGTTTGATTCTCGACTGGGGTGCCTTCTGTGTGGAGTCTGCATGTACTCTCTGTGGTCACGTGGGTTTCCTCCAGGTGCACCAGTTTCCTCCCAAAGACATGCTGTAGGTAGATTGGACACTCTAAATTGGCCCTAGGCATGAGTGTGTGCGTGCATGTGTGCCCCTTTCTTGGAAGGTTGGGTGTCAGGCTGGCAACTCGAAACCATAAAACTCCACTGCCAATCATGAGCAGACAGGTGATTTGCTGTGGCGACCCCTAAATGGGAAAAGCCGGAAGAAGAAGTATTGAATAATACAGATCATAAATTATTTATAAAGATTTTACAAGAAGAATGGAAAACAAAATAAAGTTATGAATAAAAGAACAAAACAAGTTGTTGTCCAACTTTCAGCATGGCTTTAAGCCACACCACATTATTACTTCTGCCCTCCTCTCTTTCTCTAACATCATTAACCACAACTGCAATAATAACAAACTATCCTCAGCACTCTTTCTAGATCTATCCAAGGCTTTTGACATGTTGACCACAAAATGCTTATAAATACCTTGAAGGCCTTCTCCTTAAACAACCATACACTCCAATGGTTTCAATCCTACCTGCAGGGCAGGTAACAGGCAGTCCTATGGCAGGACAAGCTATCACCTTGCCTACCCATCACATTAGGAGTCCCCCAGGGCTTGATACTAGGATCCCTTCTTTTCTCCATCTTTATCAATGACCTTCATTCAGTCATCCCAGATGCTACCTGCATTCAATATGCGGATGACTCCACTTTGACTTGTTCTGACACCTCACCAGCTACTTTATTCACATTAACCCAAAATACCTTCAATACAGTGGAACAATGGCTCTCCAATCAACAACTAATCCTAAACCCTAACAAAACTAAGCTGCTCCTCTTCTCTCCCACAGACAGGACCACCCTGCCATCCTTTAACATAACCGCTAACAATTACACTATCATCTCCCCAGAAGCCCAAACTAAACTACTGGGTGTCATAGTTGATAACAACCTGAAGTTTAATGTGCATATCAATCAAACTATCAAAACCATTAATAAAAAACTTGGCTCTCTTTACAGAATCAAACCTTTCCTTACCCCATCTGCAAGAACTGCAATTGCCCATTCCCATCTACTATCAACTCTTCTCTATGCCTCATCTCTATTCTCCAACTTAAACAAAACAGATATTAATAAACTATTATCCTGCTATAACCACATTGCCAGATTTGCTACTGGCACAACCTATGGACACACCACTGTCACTACCTAAATCGCCTAGGATGGCTTGAACTGCCTAGCCTACTGCAGTCCAGCCAGCTAATAGTGGCACATAAAGTCCTTTACCAACCAGAAAATACACCTGCACTAAAAAATATTATCAGCTGCTACACCAGCACCCGGCCACTGCGATCATCCAATAGACTCCTAGTTCAAACATACAAATCCAACTACTCAGCTGGGAACTCTCTGTTTGCCAACTCTGTTGGAAAAACATGGAACAGACTCCCAGCTGACTTGACCCTAGAACCCTCACTAACTCAATTCAAAAACAAACTCAAGAAATACTTCAAAACTCATTGGTTATATCCTTGCACTAACCCTAACTAGTGACCTCTCTATTACTTAGGTGCCTTACTTTCAACTACTTCTAACTTTTTTCTACCACACCATTTCAGGAAGGGTCAATTGCATAACTGCTGCTCAGTGTGTCTTAAACCTGAATATAATGTTATGTATATATAACTTTGAAAATAATGTTATGCTTTGTAAAGCATAAGTTAGTAAAAATATGAGGCAAAAATCTGGACATTCTGCAAAAAAACTGGACAGTTGAGAGGTTTGGTTATGGAACTTACTGAAATCATGTAATATGGGGACTAAGATTATAAGAGTATGGGTGAGAGCATATAAGTTTAATATAGTAAAATCATTTTTTAATGGGTGGTTAGGGAAACAGTACTAAAAAAAGGGTATAAGAAAAGGATGTTCCTTGAGTAGTATAATATTTTCTTTAGTAATGAATGTGATTTCCTCATTTATAAATAAGGAAATGGAAACAAGGAGTTACATATCCAATGAGGGAGTAGTGACCATTTTACTTTCTTATGCACATGATATTATTATTACTGTAAGAAATGGTATAGGTATGAGTAGAATAATACAATGTTTCCAAGATTATTTAAATTTAATAAGATTGAAAATGAATACAGAAAAAAGCCAATGATTAAATTTTGTTGGTATGTGGTGAGGTGTTAAGTTTAACTTAAACATAAAAGTGCTTGGGATTTGTTTTGGGAAACAGGAAAATACACTGCAGTTAAGGAAAGAAAAAAATTGAAAAAAATAATATGAAGTTTATAATATCCTTTTTTTTTCATTTGTTTGTGGTCCTAGATTGAATCATGTTAAGACAGGTATACTGCATGTTAATAGAAAAGGAGAATCTTGGATTGATTTATCCTATAGTTTATGCAGAATTGTTGTACTTGTTTAAGGTATTACAATATTTAAAGTGTAACAATATTTCATTACTAGTACAAATATTGAAATCTAAATATAAAGAATGGTTATATGTTTGGGACAATAAAAGAAAAATGTTATGGATTAATTATGAAATAAATAATTATCAAGACAAAATCTTCTCATGGAAAATAAAACTTGATGAAATAGATGATCATAGAAAAATGGTATAATAAAGTTATAAAAAATATTTTTTTGTATATCCATGGAAAGAGTAATCAAAATTTAGAATATCAGCAATTCAAGCTATAATGTTAAGATGCAATGAAATGGTTAAATGTCAAGATTTATTTATGTAGACTTAGTGTACAAAAGCTCCCAGTGAAAGCAAATATGCCATAAAAGATAAAAAGGATATAGTTTGTTTGTATTGTAACAAATGCAAGTCCAATGAACATGTTTTTCTTGAATGTAGATGAATTAAAACTGTATGGAAGAAGTTAGTTGATTTGAAATATTTAGAAGGAATTGAAAATGTAAGCAAATTAAAGATGGACATGATCAAACATGGTTATTATAAAGGAAAATGTGAAAAATATATAACAAAAATCGATAAAAGAATTTTATATAACATCTTTAATTTGCAATCAAAGGGTTAAGGAAGTTTTGTTGAATGAAAAATTAGATTTGGCAACAATGTTAAAGAAAATAAGATTTTGGTTATGCAAAATTGAATGGGGTTCTTGTAACTAAATATAATTTTTCTTGTTATTATTTTGTAAAAAAATGAAGACAAAAGTTACTTATGTAAATAATGTATATATTGTAAATATGTAAATACATTTATAGCAAAATGTTGTCTTTTATAAAGAACCCCTACTCTTTAGAGCTACTAGAGATAGCGCTAGATGGATCCTACACTGGCAAGGGAGAGACCTAAGGGAGCCAGCAACATGGAGGAGAGAAAAGCTATGGAGAGTTAGGAGATGGAAAGAAATTCAGTCTTAAATATATTGTGATGGAAACTTTTTGTGACTTAACATTTGAAACTGATGGACTGATGATACAAATTCTGGAACTGTATAACAAAAAGGACATTTATCTTTGGAACAATTATTTGTTTTGTGGTAGTAACTTAAATGTTTAAAAAATGTTACTTTATAGTTTAGAACTGATGAAGATGCATGCAGGGTCTGTGTAAAACTGTGGATAATATTGTGAAAGTTAGAGAAACTTGTGGAATGGAGGATAAAGACTGTAAACTGTTTTGAAATATGAAAAAATGGTAAAACACTTGTCAAGTGTGATTTTCGTGGCTAGTCATAGAGGGACATTACGATATGCTGGCCAGCCTAAATCACTTCTTTTGTGGAGACTTTTCTCATTTAATTAATGACTGTGATAAGGTACAGTGTTACCCATGTAGGGAGAAAGGACAGACATACAGCAGGAAGGTGTGTGCTGGAATGCAGGTTGTATAAAAAACGGAGTTAGAAACCACAGTAAAACTAAATATCAGCTGCAGCAACAACAGATTATACATGACCAGGAAGCCACCAAGCAGTTTTCTAAACAGTAGTATTTTATTAGATAAAATCTCTCATAGTGCTTCAGCTAAAAGCCTTTTCAGAGTATAAAAAACACAAGTAACAGACATCCTTTATATACAAAATCATTTCTGTATTAAGTCCCCTTGGGTCTAAAGTTTCATACTTTAATATAAAAATAGATTATTTTTGGAATAGTTTAAGTTTCAAAAGAGAAGTATTGAACCTATCCACCTTAGCCTGTTCTAATATACTGACTTGAAGCCCTTCCACGTTACTACCATGGTATCCTTTAAAATGTGCAGCAACTGGGCTTTCCATCTTACATTTAATTATGTCTCTAATATGTTCTGAAATTCTAACTTTGAATGCCCTTTTACTTTTACCAACATAATTCTAATGCTAACTTTGAATGCCCTTTAACTTTTACCAGCATAATATTTATAAATTCTCTTCTGTTAGGTCACCTCAATATATGTAGCCTAAATAATAAAATTACCCAACTCCATGCCCTCCTAGACTTATACTCCTTTGACATCCGCTGTCTAAGAGATACCTGGCTCAAACCGGTAACTAAGGATAATGATATAATCCCACCAGGTTACAACATCCTGAGATTTGACCGTCTGAATAAAAAGGGTGGAGGGGTAGCAATACTGTATAAATCTGAATTACAGGTCATACAACTAGATTTACAACCTCCCTCTCCCAACAATGCTGAATTGTTATTTACTAAGCTCCAGATTAATGCTAAGAAATCACTATACATAATTTGCTCCTACATCCCTCCAGGCAATAACATTTACTCTCTAGAAAATATCCTTAGCTGGCTCTCCACATCCTTCTCACAAGAAACCATACTCAGTGACTTTAACATAGACCGGAACTGCTGCACCTCTGTCAAACCAACTACTCACATAAACCTTTATGGCTTTAATCAAACTATCACCTCCCCTACTAGAACCCATAAATCTAGCAATAAGCAAGCCACCTTAGATTAGATATTAGTTAACAGCAACCCCCTCTCTTATAAAACTGGTATACTACCAGACAATATTAGTGACCACTCCCTTACCTATATAACTAGACAAAAAAACCCTTATATCCAACCAAACAATCTTTAAAACTACCCAGAACAAAAAAAAAATAAATAACCCAGCTAGCCTCCAAGCAGAACTCAAAGCTTGCAACTGGTCACCCCTAAAATTCCTACCTCTTGACAAAGCAGTCTCTTACTTTAGCACCAAATTCTTACAAATTCTAGAACACAATGCCCCCTCACACACAGTCAGAACTAGGAACAAACCTGCACCTTGGCTCACAAAAGAAACAAGGCAAAAAATGCTTCAGAGAAATAGAATCTGGTCCAAATGGAGAAATACTAAAAACTCAAAAGATCATGATACCTTTAGACAGCTGAGAAATGCTACAAAAAAATTAATACTCCAAGAAAAAAAACTATTACCTGAAAATCCAGCAAACCCAACATCTAAACCCACAAAAATTCTGGACAGGCATAAATAGCCTACTCCATCCAGGTCACTCCAAAACTCCTACTCCATCTAATTTGAGTCAGAACTCTCCAAGCCAAATTGCCAATACTTTTAACAATTTTTTTCTCTGAAACAGTCCAAGCCTTATCAAATACCTTATCTCCTGCCTGCATCTCTAACACATGCTCTCTAACCAGTATACCTCTTGCCTTACAACTGCAGCCTGTTCCAACAGCTCTCATCCATACCCTACTTCATAAACTAAAACCATGTCCACCTTCAGCTGACCTCCTTCCAGCTGAATTTATGCAAATTGCAGCTGATGTAATTGCTTACCCTATCTCCATATTAATAAACAGAACCATCTCAGAAGGTTCTATCCCATCTCTCTGGAAAGTCTCACATATTATCCCACTACATAAGGGAGGCAACTCATCTGAACTCTCTAACTTCCGTCCCATAGCTCTACTGTCTCCATTAACAAAAATCATGGAATGATGCATTCATCGGCAACAACTTGATCATCTCCTTCAAAATAATCTATTAGCAGACTGCCAGCATGGATTCAGGCTATTTCATAGCACTACAACTGCACTCCTATCCTTTTCAGACTGTATTAATAAAAATAGTAATAACAACCTACTCTCCTCAGCTCTCTTTTTTGACCTCTCCAAAGGCTTTGACATGATGAATCATCACCTAATGTTAGAGACACTTACAACACTTTCAATAGACACTCAGACAATCAAATGGTTTAAGTCCTACCTAGAAAAAGACAACAAGCAGTCCACTGGGAAAATAACTTATCAACCCAGCTCCCTATCTCCCTAGCAGTCCCACAAGGTTCTATTCTGGGACCCCTCCTTTTTTCCATTTTCATCAATGACCTGAAAACATCCCTTCCTCAAACCACCTGCATACAATATGCCAATGACTCTACATTAATCTGTGCTGCAGCACCTCAATCTGAACTGCAGTCTAGCACCCAAAAAGCATTTACCATAGTGGAAAACTGATTCTTCAAATGCTGTCTCCTACTAAACCCTAAAAAAACAAAACTACTATTATTTACCCCCACCCTAAAGTCTCCCCCCATCAATTTCTCAGTAGTATCAAATAATGGCACTGAAATAGTACCTGAAACAGCAACTAAACTTTTGGGCGTTACAATCGATAACAATCTTAGTTTTGACACTCATATAAACTTAACAATTAAATTAGTCAATAGGAAACTTGGTTTCCTTTATAGGCTTAAAACCTTCCTTACACCTTCTGCCAGGATTACTATCACACAAACACACCTAATTTCAACCCTTTTCTCTGCATCACCAATTTACACTAACCTACCCAAAAATAATCTAAATAAACTGGCCACCACTTATAATAACATTGCCAGATTTGCTACTGGTTCCCCATTCCGGACCCACCATTGCCAAAATCTGAAAAAGTTAGGATGGTTTGAACTGCAAAACCAACTTCTTTTTCAACAACTAACTATAACTCAGAAGATCCTGCATCATCCTACAAATACTCCCATCCTCTGTAGCCTCATTAACCCATACAAAAATCTGTCAACCCTACGTTCAGCTAATAAGGTACTAGTAGCCACCCTTAAACCTAATAACAAATCTGGAGACTGTCTATTTGCTAATACCACTGGAAACTCTTGGAACAAGCTTCCTATTAAGCTAACATCCCTAACATCCACACCTCTTTTTAAGAAGCAACTTAGAAACTTTCTTACTTCACAATGGCTATGCCCATGTATTAATCCTGACTGATATTTCCTTCTCTTACTCACCACCTTCACATGACTATAACATTCATTCTCTGATTAAAAATAAATAAATATTTTTTTCATTATTTTTTCATTATATTTAAAAAAAATTGTTTTTCTAATATGATCAATTTTTACATGTATAAATGTTTCCTTCTTTCTACTGTTGTCTAAGTTTCTCATACATTACATATATGTACTTACTTTTTCAAGTCACTCTGTTTCCTATTGGTTATCTACTTAAAGTAGTAACTATGATGTACTAGTTTTTAAATATTATTCTTTTATGTCACTTTCTTTCAGTTCTGTACATTTGTATAATTGCTGTAGTGGAGCTTTTCTCCCTGGGCCTCTACTGAAAATGGACATATATCCAGTTAGACTAGCCCAGTCAACAAGTGTAAAATCAAAATAAAATAAATTACATGGGCATCTAAGTACATAGACAAACCCCTCAGTGTCACATCTACAAATATTTTGTATCTCATATTTTTTCCATTAATATTTGGGAACAGCCCAAGCACAAAATTACAACAGAAACACCTTCCACATGGAAGGTTCCTTTAACTTATTCCCTCCAGTACAGCTATTTTGAGTGTGTACCTTTAACTGCTAGCGGGTGTGGTCTGAGCCTTTAAAAATTAAGTTATCACCTTATAGTTCTAACAAATACTCATTGACAGAGGTCAGATATCAATTCAAGTGTGTTTGCCATCATGTATGCCTCAAGATAAAATATTCTGATACTTTGTATGTAGCATGATTTTGTAATTATTAATGCAAGTATGAACAAGTAACATTTGACGCCTAGAGGGACTGTAGGAGGTAACTGCAGATGCACCTCGAGGCATCACTCGGATGTAATGAGTTAAGGCTACTTTCCTTCCAATATTAACCTTAGGAGCTACAAATCTACATCTAACTATCATATATCCTATGCTTCTTCCATGACTGTATGATACACAGTGTCTTTCTTCCAGAATATCACAAAATGTTTTTGTTGTACCAGAAAGTCCCCCCCAAAAAATTAAGTGATTGCACTAAATTTACACTAAACAAACTGTATTTAGTTACAAAAAACCCTTTTCTTTCTTCTTATTTGTATTATTGTCCAATGGCACATATTTTCTATAACATCTGCCTATGGGGTTATTACCCATATATTTTTGTACCTTTTCAAGACCTTCTACCAAGACATTTTTGTTATAATCTCTCCTTTCAAACATGGAAGAACTGTTTTCTACCTCTTTTTCAAAATTTTGGCCCCTATTACACAGCCTTTGTGTAACAATTATTTTTTTTTTAATTTTATTTTACATTTGTTTACCAGGCTATTCTAACTGGACACATGTCCATTTTCAGTAGAGGCCCGGGGAGATAAGCTCCAAGACAGAACAATGAAAAGCAACAACATAACAAATAGGTAACATTAAACTAAAATCATCATAACAATGCATAATTACAGGCTAACAGAGTAAATACGTTAGTTCAGAGTGCAGGCATTATGTAGCATACTGGTACACTATGTGGTGATCTAGAGGGAGATAGAATTGTGATCAAAAGGAATGAATCACAGTTTATGAGTAGAAAGGGTAGGTAGAGCAAAGTATGAAGAGACACATAACTAGTCAGGGTTAGTACAGGTGCATAACCAGTGTGTTCTGAGGAAAACTTTCAATTTGTTTTTGAAGAGTGATAGTGAGGGAAGTGAGGAAAGTTCACTGGGGAGGAGATTCCAGGCTTTTCCAACAGTATTAGAGAAGATGGAGTTGCCAGCCTTGTTGTTTGGTTTAGCGGTATGTACTAGAAGTTTGTGAGAAGACCTTAATGATTTAAGATTTTTATAGGGGGTGATGAGTGTGGATAGAATAGGAGTTTTGTAAGGTTTGTAAAGAGTGTTGTGGGCTATAGACAGTTGATGGAATTTAATCAGGTTTTGTAGTTCCATCCATCCCAGCTGCTTTATGTTAATGCAATGATGGGTTCTAAATGGGATGGCAGTAGCAAATCTGGCAATGTTATTGTAGGACATTTCCAATTTACTAAGGTTATTTTTAGATAGCTTAGTAAAAATGGGTGATGCATAAATAAGTGTAGAGATTAGATGAGCATGAGCTATAGTGGATTTAGCTGTAGGTAAAAGGAAGGTTTTAATCCTACAGAGAGAGACACATTTTTTGTTGACAGTTTTTATAGTATTGTTAATATGGATATCAAAGTTCAGATTGCTGTCAATAGTGATACCCAATAGTTTGGTGGTTGGGTCTGGTGATATAATAGTTTTATTGGTGGAGATAACTGAGAAATCAAGAGGAGAGCACTCTTCATCTTCTTCTTCTTCTTTCAGCTTTTTCCTGGTTAGGGGTCTCCACAGTGAATCGCCTGTCCGCTCATGATTGGCAGTGGAGTTTTACAGTGTCGAGTTGTCAGCCTGGCACCCAACCTTCCACAGAAGGCACGCACATGCATGCACTCACACCTATAGCCAATTTAAAGTGTCCAATCCACCTACAGCAGAGCACCCAGAGGAAACCCATGCGACCACAGGGAGGACATGCAGACTCTGCACAGAAGGCTCCCCAGCTGAGGATCGAACCAGATAACTTCTTGCTGTGAGGCTCTAACAAACTCCATATGGTACAGATTGTAAAGTGTGGGGGGGTAACAACTACTACTATATAGAAACTGGTTACCACTTTCAAATTTTTGTTGAACCCTAGTCAGTAAAGTGTTCTCCCTCTTCTCTAACACCACATCTAAAAAATACACTCTGTGTCCCCCATGTAAACCATCACATTTTAACTGAAACCTATTATTATCTAAACTTTCAACAAAATCTTTCTTCTCATGCCAACCACCTTTACAAATAAAAATCAAGTCATCAATAAATCTAAAATAATTAATAACATATTTATTAAAAAAAATCTATAAATATATTAATTTTCAAAGAAACCAATAAATAAATTTGCATACATGGGGGCAAAAGCTGCCCCCATAGCTGTTTTCTGTAGCTGTTTAAATAACATACCATTAAATTCAAAGAAATTGATCTTTAAACAAAAATCTACTAACTCAGTAATATAACTAAGTACAGGGCTTTCACCTAAAAAAATAACATAATGCATCCAAACTAAAGTTATGCTGTATACTAGTATATAAGCTAGATACATCTAGGGTAACAAAATATGTTTCTTGTTCCCATTTAACACCCCCTCTAGTTTTTCAAGAAATCAAAAACATCCTGTATATATGAAGGCAACTTTACTACTATAGGTAGGAGATAACTTTGTGAGAATGTAGCTAAATTATGTGTGAAAAAATTACCTACTAAAACAATGGGATGACCTGGATGGGGGGGTCTGTCATACTTTTGTGAATCTTAGGTAAACAGAAAAAAGTGCCATAATGCATTTTTCACAATTAACTTTCTTATCCACATCATATTTTGAAAAATATCCTAGTCTAAAACTTTTATGCAACAGTTCCTTATAATTTTCTAATGCATTTTCATATTCAGTGATGATGACGGCCTGTGAATCCTTTAACCAACCTCCTAGAAAGCAGAGTGTAATTTGTATACATAATTTAGCTTTATTACCAGAACAACAATATGCAGAGTCCCCTACTGTTTGATAGCTTATTTTTTGGGACAAGCATTTTTATTTCATCATTAACATGTTCTACATCAAAAATGACTTTGATAATCCAGGAAAAAATATTCTGAAGATAGCTGGATACAGCATCTTGAATCTCAAACTTGCCTCTCGACATTCCCTGATTGCTGGAATAAATTTGCTCCTCTTCTGCATGGTGTACAGTGAGTAATCATTTTCTACAAACACTCTACTGTCTGCAACAGTTTTGTCAGAATACACTCTTTCTGTTGGTATGATTTCATCTTTACTAATACAGGTCTTGGCTGCTTTCTCATGGTCAGGTTTGTAGGACAAGCATGATGTGGCCTTTCCAATTAACAACTCCTGCTGTAGAATACCAGTCCAGTTACTTATTTGTACTTTCATGAAATTAATGCAGTCTGTTCCTTCTGGCTTTTCTGCCACAGCAGAAAATCTTATGTTTTCCCTACCTGCTCTGCCCGCTAATTCTACCATGTTTGAAACATCTCTTCTTGAGCAGTCTCATATTCAGACTTTTCTTCAATTCAGCCTCTGATTTTTACAGTTTTATCAGTTTACCTGAATATCTGTTTAAGGAGTCTTCCATTTTTTCCAGCCTTTTACTATTTGAGTTGATATACTCCTTCAGTGTTTTGTTTATTTTAATCAGCTCTGAACATATTTGACTTATTTTTTTTTTCTTGTAGGTTACTGGAAGTCATGCTTTGCACCAAAACTGGAGCTTGAACTGCTTTTTGCTGAACAGTTGCAGGATTCGTCCCAGCCAATGTTTTCTCCAGATTTTTTGTGGTTAATTTTCTTTAAGGTTTTCCAAATTTCTTCTTTTTTGGCATCCAGACAGTTGGCATACTAGCCAGTAATTGTAATTTAGCTAAAAAGACAAATTCACTGGCTGTCTTTTCTGAGTTTCTGTTTTCACACTAGGAGAGCTGAAATTAAAATATTACTCAATGTGCAGCCATTTTAGAAACCTCTGAGAGAATCTGTTTCATCAGATATTATACTGTGTGGTGGATAACATGAAAATTATAATTGCAGGGGACTTTAGTTGTATTTTAAGGGGAAAATGTAAAATGAAAGGGAAAGATGTAAAAAAAATGCAGGAGGTGAATAAATTAATAGTAACCAAGTGCATTTCTGCAAACTACAAAACGGAGCCATGACAGCTCCAAATAAAGGGTGCATATAACATGTAAAGCATGCCAATGGCCAAATATATGGCCACTGGCATGGAAAAGAGTTGCAAAAAAAAAAAAAAAAACTTTTATTTCTTTGGCTGATTTTGGCCATTTAAGCACAGGGCAGCGGCATGCAAACTGGATCGGCCAAAAAAAAAAAAACTTGAAAAATAGCACTCTATCCAAAATCACACTTTTCCCGTTATACTCAATGGCAAGCAGAAGACAACATGGCCAGTGAACAGTGATTGCTAAGGGGGAAGGCTCAGTGTCAGACTTGTATCTAGGCATTAGCAGGAAATCCTATGCAAGTGAATCCCAGATTCCCCATCATGGCTAGCCTGCACCTAACCATGTGGGTGCAGGAAGACCATGGTGCAAGCCTAAGAGCTAGCCGACATCATAGAGGGGTGTGTCCGGCATACTGTAACCTTATTGGAGCCCTGTGGCTCGGGTTTTCCCTGAGCTTAGCAGAGCTAAGCAAGGGGGTATGTCTGAAGCTGCCAAGCACTCTTTACATTGCCTAAGTGGGTGTGCATGCCGTCACCATGTTTTAAAGGAAAAAAAAGTAAACCAGGAAATAGCAGCTCCGTGCACATCTGAGCAAGTTGTTTGTGTGGCGTGCCCCTGGGCTTAAACAGGAAGGCAATGGGAAGGGAAAACAGCAGTAGGAAGGTAATCAAGAAGAACTAGCATAGCTGGCAGGTAAAATTTATCAGAATCAGCCAATTACATAGGCAGCAGCCCAGCCCAGCACACCACTATAAACTATGCAAATACCTTTCCCTCTGTTTTTTCCCACAAACTCTATGCCACCAGTGTACACAAGCAGGGAAATTTTACCAAACAAAAGCAACAAAAATGATAGGGGCTGCATTAGCTCTCATAAATCAACATGTGGAAGAGGCTGAGGGTGGTGAGGATGAGAATGCTGATGACAAACTCACAGTGAGGAGAAGGAGAAGAGTGTACAGACCCAGGGTACCCTACCAGGGGCTACATGAGCTGGAGATAGAGGAGCACTATAGGGTGGACAGAGACCTCCTACAAAAAATTGTTGAGCTGTGCCAGCCACGCCTCACACACAGAATCAACAGAGGGGAACTCATCCCAGTGGATACCAAGGTACGTGTAGACCTAAGAATACTAGCCACAGGTACCTTCCAAAGGCCAACTGGGGATATCATGGGGATCTCACAGGCATCAGCATCCAGGGTACTCCACCAGTTTTTGGATGCCATCTCAGCACATGCCAGTGAGCACGTATATTTCCACAACAGCCGTGAGGCGTTGACCAGCAATATGCATCTCTTCCACCAAATAGCAGAATACCCAGAGGTAGTGGGTGCTATAGACTGCACGCACATACACATCAAAGCAAAACCTGGTGAGCGGAGTAAGGTCTACATCAACCACAAGGGCTTCCCTCCATCAACTGCCAGGTTGTGTGTGATGCCCAGGGCATTATAATGAATGTGTGTGCTGGCTGCCCTGGAAACTATCACGACTCCCACATCTGGCATATGACGCAGCTGTACCAGAGATTTGCCAGTGGGGATATCCCTTATGGCCACCTAGTGGGGGATGCCTTTTACGTACTGGCTGTGGCTGATGACATCCATCAGAAATGCACACACACCCCCGAACAAGAACTCCACAATGATGCACAAGCACAGACCAGAATCATAATAGAGCATGTGTTTGGGATGCTCAAGTCATGGTTCCAGTGGGTGGACATATCCAGTAGAGCCTTGCAGTACTCTCCACCTACATGTACCCGAATTGTCATTGTATGTGCCATGCTCCCAATATGATCCTGTGGAAATAGCTGCAGCAGGAACAGCACAGGGCAGGGCCACACAGCCCCCCACCATTTCCAAGGCCTGCACAGGCACACAGTGACTTGGAGGAGGAACAACCTGAGCCTGCCCCAGTAGGCAGAAGGAATCATGCCTGGTATGCCCAGGCCTTGGCAAAGAGGCAACGCATAGCACATACACTGACACGGTAAGAACCCAGGGAATGACACCTCTCTCTGACTCACACATACAGTAAAAGGGAAGCCAAACATGACACTACCTGTGCTTAACCATATATAGGGAGTGTACTATGTGCATCCAACATAGTCAGCCCTCCAGCACCATCCTCAATACTGGCACAGCCATAAGGTAAGTCACTCTCCCTATCAATTGCTGAATGGAGTAGTATGTTTTGTTACTTGTATCTATGGTATGGATGTGAGCATGCAAGAGAATCAGGTGGCTGAATGGGATACCAGCAGACAGTAGACACCTATAGTGGCACCATGAAATCTGTAACAAATACTGGTGTCATCACAGTAGCCAGTACTAGACAAGGTGACAAAACTCACTGCAGGAAATGTGATGGGCCAAATGTGTGTCCGTAGGACACACACATGCCAGTCAGGGAGGCTCACATACCCAACAGTCTCAGTCAGCAGGATAGACATAGGCAAACACAAACGAAGGCTGTGCTAATGTCTCTGATTGATGGCTATGGAGAACAGCCCCACTCCAGACCTACACAGACAAACTACAACAGGTCAGGCAGTGGGATATTATTTCTGAAGGGTAGGACATCTGAAACTGAAATGTAGGTCAATCAAACCTAAGAACTGTAGTACACTGATATGCCTGTAGTCTGCATGATAGGTCAGAATACAGAATGAAATGGAGTACCTGAAATACCAGTACAGTCATAGCAAATGTGTACAGTTGTCAGGTGAGCCCCAACAATCCTATGTAGAAATGTAGTAACATGTATGTATAGGTATAATAACAGTGGAGCACAGATTACCTGAGCCGGCCAAAGTAGCAGGATAGAGTGTAGCATGTGTACAATATGCAGGGCTGCGTGTGTTAGGTTGGTGTGTGTTGTATATTGTGTGAGAGTGGTCAGCATGTAGGCATGGTGAGGCTTGTCCTGGTGGCCATTGGCCGGTACTGCCGATGACAGGGCCAAGTTCTCACAACTGCAGTGCCAAACACAATGCATCCCAGCAAAAGACATTCCAGCAGTAAGCCATAATAAATGTTTGGATGTAATATCTGTCACCATCTGAAAGATGGACATGGCATGAATGTGGGCCCAGACATAGAAACAGTACACAGGTGGAAGTACCCCAGACAGTGTATAATATGCTACTGTCAAATGGACACACCTTTAGAATTGTACATACAGATTAGCAGGACATTAGTTGGGTTTGTAGTATGGAATACCTACCAATGTCATCTGGCCAAACACTGTCAGACCACAAAGGTTACAGGTATAAAGTATTGAGAAACTGCTGATGTCCCTGCACAAGCCAGCATAAGTGGAATGCCCCATGTATATCTGTGAGTCAGATGCAAGTAGTGTCCATAGCATACATGAAGCCAGCTCACCCACCATCATCCACAGGTACCTCACGGGTCTCATCCCTGCTGTTGGGAATGAGTACAATATGACCCCCACCTCTGTATGGCAATAGGCACAGAATGCAGCATGCAGAAGAGGTCTCCAATGCAGGTGTGTCCCTAGCTGTAAGCAGCACCCTGCCAGCATCCACACCACTGGATCAATAATGACAGAAAGTATTGACATTAACACCTTGCACACTTACCCTGTCACCCCAGAGGAATATAGTGTCTTGCAGTCTGGGACTGTATGAGTGACACAATGCAATGGCCTGCTACAGCTGGCCTGCATCACTACCAAATGCCCTACAGTCTCCTGCCAAAGGCCTGTGTCTCACCCGTACTGCCAATGTATGTTATGTCATGGACTCCCAAATAACAACATAACACAGTCCACAGAACCCAAATGCAAGGCCATGTCGACAAATCCCAGTAACATGTCCACCATGTCCTACTGCATGAACTGTGGACCAACACCAAATTACTGCTGGAATGAAGTGATAACTACAGGGAACTTATCAGATAATATCTGCATAATGTTTGGAAGAGGATAGAATAATGGGGGGATAGGAGCATGGACAGCATGGAGTGTGTGAAGTCTGAAACTCAGCTGCGTGCACATACTATCCCTCACTGCAAACACAGGAATGGGTGGCTACAATCCTGCTTGTAAACCACAATGTGAATGGGTAATGTCCAGAAATATGACCCCTGCCTCTGGGTAACCTGTGTGAATCTGTACACCTGTGAGATATGGCCATACTATCACATTGATGGATGTACAAGCATGGGATCCTCAGCCACCACTGTACCAACATGCTGAACCATTTACACAGACCCATCAGCAAGTGTCTGCAGTTTCCCCTCCAGAATGGCATGATTGTGCAAGAATATGTAGGCTGCATACCACAATACTGGACACAGCCACATTCACCCTGTGTTCTGCAGGAAATTACTGCAAGCAAATATGTATACCTGACAGTAGTTGATGACATAAAACATCACAGTGTAAAACAGTACATATGTCTGAATATCTCTGCTAGCACCAAAACCATGTAACAGAAGCAGCACAGACACAATTACCTACAGTAACCCACCATCCTTTGCCCATTTTGATCCCATATTGTCAACCGATCTACAGATATCCCACAGAAACAGGTTGCTAGCTGTGGGTGTAGAACATAAAAGCCTGCACTGGAGTACAACCTACCTGGAATGGATTCACATATTCATTACAGAAGGTCATACTGGGCATGCTCCCACACTTAAGAAATGAAGCCCATGACTGGCAACAACAGTGGACTATACATATCTCTGACAGTCACAGACATTTGTGCACACACTCCTCATTGCACACCAGGCATGCTTTGCACACACATTGGATAGGAATACACACATATATATCCAAGGACAACACACTATAATAGGCCAAAATTACACATACATAGATGTGTGGAAGAGAGTGACAGACAGTGACAAACAGCCTCCCATCATGAGGCCTGTCCCACCCAGCACACTTCCAATTGGTTAAAACCACATGATGTGTAAATGTCAATCACTATAGAAATTTGCCTCCGGTATCCCTCAGCACTATAGTGTCTGTGGTGCTTGTGATAACTGTGTAATATGACTGTACAAGTCAGTATGCATCTAGCAGTTGTATACACGTACCTGTGAAATACAAACATGTGTGTGCCTGAGTGTTGTGTGTCTGCTTCCAGATGAATGGTTTATGGCCTATGCACACACGCTGCACTCCCCATTGCCCTACTATGGCAAGCCTGCTGATGTCATCACCTTGAAATACACCTTTGATAAAGGAGTAGTCCTATAAGCTCTGTGGTGTGTGCTATAACTATGTAACGCTTTAGTGTGCTGTACTAGTCAGGTAGGAGTTCTAATCCCAGACATAGCATGTGTGTGTGTGTGTGTGTGTGTGTGTGCGTGTGTGTGTGTGTGTGTGTGTGTGTGTGTGTGTGTGTGTGTATGTGTGTGTCTGTGTGTAGGGATCAATGCTTTTGTGGCCACTCACAGTCACTACACTCCCCATTGCCCTATTTTGGCAAGCCTGCTGATGTTATTCACCTTGAAATACACCTTTGGGGAAAGAACAGCCCTATAAGCTCCATGACACGTGCTATAACTGCGTAATGCTGTAGTGTGATGTACTAGTTAGGTAGGGGTTCTATTCCCAGACAGGACAACTGTTGAACTTTGTGTGTGTTTATTTGTGTAGGGATCAATGCTTTTGAGGCCATTTACACTCACTACAATATCCATTGCCCTACTTTGGCAGGGTTATATCATTCACTTTGAAATACACCTTTGGGGAAAGAGTAACCCAGTAAGCTCCATGGTGTGTCCTATAACTGCGTAATGCTGTAGTGTGATGTATTAGTTAGGTAGGAGTTCTAGTCCCAGATATTGTAACTGTAGAACTTTGCCTATGTGTGTGTTTGTCTGTGTAGTGGTCAGTGTTTTTGAGGCCATTCACACTCACTACAATTTACATTGCCCTACTTTGGCAGGGCTGCTGATGTCATTCACTTTGAAATACACCTTTGGGGAAAGCACAGCCCAGTGAGCCCCATGGCATGTCCTGTAACTGCATAATGCTGTATTGTGATGTACAAGTTAGGTAGGAGGTCTATTCCCAGACATGGCAACTGTAGAACTTTGTGTATGTGTTTGTGTAGGGATTAATGCTTTTGAGGCCATTCACACTCACTACAATTTCCATTGCCCTACTTTGGCAGGTCTGCTGATGTCATTCACTTTGAAATACACCTTTGGGGAAGAAGTAGTCCAGTAAGCTCTGTGGTTCATGCTATACCTGTGTAATGCTGTAGTGTGGTGTACAAGTTAAGTATGAGTTCTAATCCCAGACATGGCAACTGTGAAACTCTGTGTGTGTTTAGTTTTATGTGTGTAGGGATCAATGTTTTTTGTGGCCATTCACAGTTAGCAGTTACTCCTAAAAATGGAGAACATTGATATCTGTGCAGTAACAGAAACCTGGTCAAAGGCTCCAGAGAGCATCCCTGCAATACCAGGTACAGCTATCACCATGCCTGTCGGCCACCAAACCAGGACCAAAACACTAAAGGTAGAGGAGTGTCCATATTTACCAAGGATATTCACACTACCAGGCTACTTGCCCAACAGAATGTGTCTGAAATACCCCCGGTGCAACTAACACTAGGTAAGACTGCAATCCAAATTGTATAGCTTGCTACAGATCCCCCTCTGATGATAGTTGATTTTACCATATTTTCATTCTTTTGATTACCCCCCGCTCTTTAACATACTTTTGTGGAATTGGTTGTATATTACATTAAGCAAATTCGGTTATCCTTTGGTCCTGGAATTTTACATATAGAGTTTTTCTGGCCCTGCCTCTACTCTACTCTTCCGAACTAGATACAATTGACTATTTCAGGGAGTTCCTTGGACAGCCTACACAATCATTATTATGGATTTGGATAAAATCTTGGATGGGTTGTGTGCTGATAGGGAGGATTTGGGCATTTTTGGTCTAGACCATATCCCAAGCAACAACCCAAGCCAATTGGTTTCTAATATCACAGATGGTTGTGAACTGACCTTTCACAACCTGGAGAAAGGACTTAAAGGCCTGAGGGCCAATATTTGGCATCTGAGGCTTTTTAAAGCCTACCTTCACAAAAATATGGCACCCAGAGGCCTTTGTATAAAACTTCACCCTCTAGTAGGCAGATCTGAACAGAGGCTTACTGATGAATGGGATGAGGCACTCAGAGATGGTTCAATGGTTTTTGTAAAAACTTTAGCTTCATATTACGAAAGGACGATAGATCTATGCTCATCAGAAGTGAAAGACCTGAGTAATGAGTGCAAGAAATATCAGTCTAGCACCAAGTATCTGGAATTGTTGGATAGGTTGTCCAAGGAACTTACCACATATGATAAGATTGTCAAAGAGAGAAAAATTAAAAAATTTAACAGAGATGTCAATGATTATGAAAAGGACATCCATTTCAAACACAGAAAACTGTGAGGTTTCAGGATAATGTCACTGGTATGACTAGAGGCAGGACCAGAAAAAGACCCAGGTCTATACTAAAAAATAGAGATCAATTTCACACTATCACTTCAGGGGAGGAGTCATCTTATACTGACAGTGAAGGTGGAACAATAGTCAACTCACCCCGTAAGAAGAAAATTAATACCCAATACCCTTTAGGCATGGGAGGCAACCCAGATGGGGGAGGAAACATACAAACAGAAACAGGAACAGACTCTATGACAGGACTGATACAGGCTCTACTGAAATAATGAATACACAATTTGATAATGTCCTTAACTTATCTGATTATGTTCTTACGGATGATCAACATCAAGTATTGAATAAAGGATTGAACTTTGTTCCTAGTTTTTTCTCTGACGAATATCAAATTTCACAAGATGTGATTGATTATTGTCGTAGACTTAACCTCAAGATATTTTTTTTCTGAACAGGATAACTCTAACACGCAAAGATCTTCTGATTTTGTTTTTCATAAATCCACCTTTCAGCCCCCTATGAATAAAAATGTAGCCATTTTCCAACAGGCTGTACTCAAAGATCTACATTTTCCCCTTTTTGAAGGCCAAATTAGTCCAGACAACATTACCGCTGCTGAAAGGGTGGCATTGTCTGAATTAAGATCGAACCATAATATAGCTATTCTTCAAGCGGATAAGGGAGGAGCGGTGGTCATTTTGAACATGGATTATTATGTCCAGGAGGGTCTATGACAATTGTCGGACTCCCAATGCTATATGCACATGGGTATCGACCCCACTTGTAAATTCAAACAGGAGATAGATTTATTCTTGCAAGCTGCATTAGATGAGGGCATCATCACTAAAAATCTGTTCAGCATCTTCAGGTTAAAGATCCATCAAAACAAATTCTATACTTGCTTCCTAAGATACACAAATCCATCACACATCCCCCAGGTAGGCCCATTGTTTCTGGCCATGGCTCACTCACAGAACCACTTTCTGCATTCTTAACTCAACATCTCAAACCTCTACTTTCACAAGTTAGGGCAAGAATTCAGGATACGACACAATTTTTGAAAATCATTGAAGACACACAGCTTGAACCGGAATGGTTGATGTGTACATTGGATGTAAAATCTTTATATACCAGTATACCACATTGGGCAGGGCTTCAAGCTTTAGAACATTGGCTAAATAAAGTTGAATTATATCCACCAGGCTTTACCACATTGCTGATCTGTATGTCTGAACATGTCCTTAATAAAAATGTATTCTACTTTCAAGGGGATTGTTACTGGCAACTACAGGGTACGGCCATGGGGGCTTCTTTCGCCCCAATTTATGCAGATCTTTTCATGGCCTACCTGGAAGAATGCCTCATTTACAATCCCCTTCACAATATATATCTAGTAGAAATGGACATATGGCGGAGATATTTAGATGATTGCTGGATGGTGTGGCGTGCTGATGCTGATTACCTCCACGAATTTTTGGAATACCTTAACAATAACATTTGGGGAATCAAATTCTCAATTACATCGCACAGGGATCAAATAGACTTTTTAGATGTCACAGTGTATCGAAACAGGGACCATACACTTAACACCAAGATCCATCGTAAATATCCCCAGTTTAATTCATTGTTACATGCTTCCAGTATGCATCCACGCCACACCATCCGCAACATCCCCAAATCTCAATACTTGAGAATACGTAGGGTTAATTCCTCAGATGTGGACTACACACATGCCAAAGTTGATTTAAAAACTAGGTTTTTGGACAGAGGATACTCTATTTTTGACATTGAATCCACCAGAGTGTGGTCAGACAAACAGGAAAGGCACACATTGTTGGAATATAGGGAACGGATTAACAAGTCCAAGAGTGACAATATTAGGCTCATTACCACCATGGGTAAGAATCATCAAATTGTCAGGAAAGCTATCAATAACAATTGGAACATTTTATTAGCCAATGACTATCTGAGGGGTATTCTTGATAACCAATGCTCTTTCTTATTTAGGAGAGGAAAAACATTGGGAACTTTGTTTTCTCATTATAAACAAAGGGAGAGTGGTGGAGCAAAATACAAACAACTTACTATCACAGGGGATGAGTTATTGGGGACGTTTCCATGTGGACATTGTATTTCATGTGCTCAAGTTAACCAGCTCAAACAATTTACCAGCTCCAACACCAGTAGAGTATATGATGTCATAGTCTTTGGCAATTGTTCCACCAGTTGGGTGATTTATTTGGTGACCTGTCAATGTAGTTCTTTTTATGTGGGTAAAACCTCACGTTCATTGAGAATCAGGATAGGGGAACATCGCAGTGATATTCGTAATCATAAACTGTCCAATGCTTTATACTTACATACCATCAAACACCCAACTGCCAAATTCATGTTTGCTATCATAGATAAAATCACTGGAAACAGACACAACCAACTAGGATGGCAAAGCATACTTAGTCACAAAGAAAGATACTGGATCACACATCTTGGGGCATTATTTCCACCAGGATTGAATGACCATCTATGACTGGTTTATATTACCATGTTTATACAATTGTTTGCATAGGTTTACTGTGGATATACTCTAATTCATTATTAGGTTGTTAATATCAACTATTTTGACATATGCAACTTTTGTTAATATGCACCATTTTTATTCTCTTAGGGTTGTGAAATTTCTGTATTTATAGACTATGATCTCTTATATCATGTTCATGCAGGTTTATACCTCCAGTTTTTTGCATTCCTGTGTTGTTATTATGCTTCATATTCCATATGAATCAGTATATATATTGAATAATGTGGCCATAGATGTATATCGCTCTTTTTTCCTAACTAGGATTTCAGTTTATTTGAATATTTTGCCTTACAAATGATGGCTTCATTCCTATTGGCTATGAGTTATATATATATAGACGACTGGGCTCTTGGCAAAATGTCCGTTTTTCACTCACTGATGAAGGCATAAGCCAAAACTAGTTTGAGTTTTGTCTATTTTTCAGGACATTATTTGTCCGTAGTGTATTATACCTCACATTAAACAGTGGATCTACCTATGCTGGCCTTTTGGTGTTTCTTTCAAGTTTGGTTGGCTGTGCATGTCGTACGTGTGAGGATTGTTGTACAGCTATCACCATGCCTGTCGGCCACCAAACCAGGACCAAAACACTAAAGGTAGAGGAGTGTCCATATTTACCAAGGATATTCACACCACCAGGCTACTTGCCCAACAGAATGTGTCTGAAATACCCCCGGTGCAACTAACACTAGGTAAGACTGCAATCCAAATTGTATAGCTTGCTACAGATCCCCCACCATGCCCCAAGATTCCCACTACACCTTTCTAAACATACTGGGAAATATTATGATACAACCAAACACCCTAATACTGGGTGACTTACACTACCCTTCCATTAACTGGGAAAACTACTTGTGTACCAACATGTGTGCCCAACGGTTCTTGGAAGTCATAATTCCCAATGCCCTGGATTAAGTAATCCATAGTCCCACCAGGGGCTCAAATATCCTAGACCTGGTCATTACGAACATGGGAATTCAATGCTCCACACCTATGGTCACCCCCGTCGGTGGTCAGGTCTGCCCATAAGCTAATCACCCTTAACATCCACATCCCTCCCCCACACCCCAGTAAGGAAACCTCCATAACACACATCTCCAAAGCCAACATCATGCTACACATATCAGACGTGACTAAAGTCATGACACCCATGCAGATGGGAACTGAAAGGATGACTGCTGAATCCTACACTAAGGCACTGTATGAGCACATCAACTCATGCATGAATCGTGCCATCCAATACAGAACCAAGACGCTCCCCACCAAGAAAAGGAAGCCAATGTGGTGGCCCCTGCCATAAACATGCTGTAAAACAAAAGGAAGAAACTGTTGCAGAAATGAGGGAATTTTGAGGATGCAAAATACTCCCTTACCAGCCTCAGTAAGAAGCTGAGATCCCTCATAACATCCTCCAGAGCTAATTACGAACATAATTTAGCCAAAGAGCTAAAAGACAACTGCAAGCCATTCCATAGCTATGTCAGGAATCTAAATGGCAATGCTCAGATCTGCTCTAAGCTATAACAGGATGGCATTAAATATATGGCTCCCAAGGATATTGCCAATATCCTGGTAGATCGATTCAGTGCCAACTGCAGCCCCCCCTTCCATGCCCGAAAGGGCCCATCTCAACACTGAAAGAGTGCCAGATTCTAGTAATAACAGCCACACAGGTAAAAACCACACTCTCCAGATCTAAGAAAACAGCATCCATGGGACCAGACAACATCCCGGGCTGTGTACTTCATGAACTACAAAATGAACTGGCACCACACCTACGTGCCATGTCTAATCATAACCACACCTCAGGCTTCATGCCCACTGTCTGATGCACAGCTACAGTTATCCCAGTCCACAAGGGGGGATCCACCTTGGATCCTGGGAACTACAGCCCCAGCAGTATGATGTGCCTGATCTGCAAGGCCATGGAATGTATTTTCATGGAACTTATAAACAAAGACATTGGTAACTTGGAAACACTGGACCCCACCCAGGTTGGGTTTGTGAAGGGCCGATCATGTCTTCTGAACCTGATTGACATCTTTGAATCAGTCTCCAGAGCTGTGGATGAATGTAAGGTGGTTCACACAGCCTATATGGACCTTGCCAAGGCCTTCAACACCATCCCCCAGTCTGGAATCATTGATAAATGTACCAAACTGGCATTTAATCCCTACATCACCCGATGGGCTGCCAATTGCTGTACTGACAGAACCCACACTGTAAAAGTAGGTGACACCAAATCCAGCCCCAGACAAGTGACAGTTGGAGTACCTCAGGGTTCAGTCCTTGGACCACTATTGTTTGGCATCTACTGCTCTGAAGCACAGGCCAACACTAAGGGACTCTGGCTAACAAAGGTCGCAGATGACTGTACACTGGGAGCCAATACTGAATCCCCACATGATGTGGATATTCTACAGAAGGGCATCACAGAAAGAGATGCTTGGTGCCTGAGCCATGGCCTCAAACTGAATGCAAAGAAATGTATAGTTATCCCCTTTGGGAAGGAACATGTACCTGTGAAGTACCACATAGGAGGCAGTACACTAAACACCGAAAGTGTCATAAGAGACTTAGGGACACAGGTGGACAGTGGTCTCACCTTTGATAACCACATCACCACAACAGTCAGGAAATCCACCTATGTGGCACACCTCATCACTAAGGGCTTTACATCCAGGAAAAAGGAGGCCATTATCCCACTGTAGTCATCTCTCAGTACGCCCAGTACAGAATACAATGGCTAATTAGTTATGTACCTCACAAGACATCTACAACAACTAGAAAGGCTGCAGACATACCTCACTAAAGGAATCACAGGCCTAAATTAGATGCCCTATGCTGACCGTCTGAAAATCATGCAGCTATACTCTGTCACATATCGTGTACTCAGAGGTGATCTCTGCTTAACATACAATGCCATGTCAAACCCAGAGCTGTTGGACATGCTACACTTAAAGAAATCCAAATCCCTCAGCCACACACTCCAGGGATCCAAACCTTATCATCACAATGAAAAATGCATGCTGGAGGGATGTGTACCTGACCCAGAGACTACCCACACTCTGGGATAGACTGCCCATACATGTCAAGCAAAGTACCTCTTTGGCCTCTTCAAAAGGAACCTTGATGATTGGATGGGAGATAGGAAATTGACCCCGGGGATCATGTCAAACACCCTGCTAGACAGGGGTCCAGGGAAGTAAATATTGTGGGAAGACATAGCCAGGGAATTGTCATGGCTAGGTATGTATAGGCCCTAGGGCCGATAGCCTAGTACCAACCTATGAACTTATGACCTACACTTTCCATTGCCAACTTTGGCAAGCCTGCTGATGCCATTCACTTTGAAATACACTTTTGGGGAAGGAGTAGCCTGGTAAGCTCTGTGCCACATGCTATAACTGCATAATGCTGTAGTGTGATGTATTAGTTAGGTAGGAGTTCTAATCCCAGACACGGCAACTCTAAAACTTTGTCTGTTTGTTTGTCTGTGTAGGGATCTATGCTTTTGAGGCCATTCACAGTCACTACAACTTCTATCGCCCCACTTGGCAAGCCTGCTGATGTCATTCACTTTGAAATACACCTTTGTGGAAGGAGTAGCCCAGTAAGCTTTGTGGTGTGTGCTATAACTGTGTAATGCTGTAGTGTGATGGACTAGTTAAGTAGGAGTTTTAATCCCAGCCATGGCAACTGCAAAACTTTGTGTGTGTGTTTGTTTGTCTCTGTAGGGATCAAAGCTTTTGAGGTCATTCACAGTCACAACTTCCATTGCCCTACTTTGGCAAGGCTGCTGATGTCATTCACTTTGAAATACACCTTTGGGGAAGGAATAGCCAGTAAGCTCTGTGGCACCTGCTATCACTGTGTAATGCTGTAGTCTGATGTACTAGTTAGAAAGGAGTTCTAATCCCAGACATAGCAACTGTAAAACTTTGTGTGTGCTGGTTTGTCGGTGTAGGGATCAATGCTTTTGAGGCCATTCACAGTCACTACAGCTTCCATTGCCCTACATTGGCAAGCCTGCTGATGTCATTCACTTTGAAATACAACTTTGGGGAAGAAATAGCCCAGTAAACTATGTGACACATGCTATAACTGTGTAATGCTGTAGTGTGATGTACTAGTTAGGTAGGAGTTCTAATCCCAAACATGGCAACTGTGAGACTGTGTGTGTGTGTGTGTGTGTGTGTGTGTGTGTGTGTGTGTGTGTGTGTGTGTGTGTGTGTGTGTGTGTGTGTGTGTTTGTCATAAGTATTCTGTGTGGAGGTAGTGGGTTTTGCAAATTTCTTATATGGTGGGTCTATTATATGTCGCAACGTCCACCTTACAAGAACAACAGATGTGAAACAGTAGAGAGGCTGGTGTAGACAATCCATACCCCTACATGTGACATCATGGCTTGAGGAACAATATAGGTAACCCTTGTATTACCCAGAGAACACTCTCCACCCATGTCTCATACACAATCACACTTGGCTAGGCAACAACCACTATGTTGGTAGTTCCCTGCATATTGCCCACAGACAGTAACCATGGTGTGATTGCAGTAGACTACAGATAACATGGCACCCTGTCCCATCCTTACAATAGGCAAATCATTGCATACAGTGCACCTTCACTATGTTCCCCACTGGATGCCTGCAACACCTGTAGAGCCAGCAAATGTAACCCACAAAGGACATACCATGCCTTATACACATGCCCCATATGGACAGATGCCACTGACACCAGTAAATACCTGTATCATGCTGTCAATGTAGGTGCAGGGTCAACCTGGTTTCCATTGCCAGTTTTCACCACATGAGGTCAGGAATGGCACGTCTGATGATAACAATCTGTCTACACAACATGCCCCAGATACCCCAGGTACACTTCCATATGTCACAGAGCATGCATGTGGGATGTGTGCACATCTCAGACTCTGTCCATGTTATGGAATATAGAACACATACATGACAAGCAATGCACCACCCACAGTAGTAATCCAGATGAGTGTATGGTGATTAGTATAACCACCTGTGTGGGCCAATCCAGACACTACACCCCTGAGCCACACTGCAGGCCATTGTCATGTGGCCTGATGACAAGGTATACCCTTTACCTAGCCTTGTACAGCCTTCTGGCACAGTCAACCACTATACACCTGTGAAGCAATGCACCCATGCATGTCAGTACTGGCAAACCTGTGTCTGTGTGTGTGCAGAGTATATTGATTTGGATGCCATTCACACTCACTATACCTCCCATTGGCCTACTGAAGCATGCCTTCTGATGTCAGACACCTTGATATACCCTTTACCGAAATATCAGCCTGATAACCTCTGTGGTGCATGTGATACCTGCATATTACTGTATTGTGGCAAACTAGTTAGGAAGTATAATGCTGACCCTGCCAACTGTGATAATGTGTGTGAGTCCCTGAGAGAGTGTGGCTGTATCGACCTTCACACCTGTTCTTGTGAACAGGCACATGTACTGCACCTACCTTATCCCTCCTTTATCACTGTTGCAGATGTCACTCACCATCAAAAATACCTTTGGACAGCTCCCCAACATGTAAGCTCTGTGGCACATGCAATAACTGCATACACATGTTCATAGGTTCATAGGTAGGTACTAGGCTATCGGCCCTAGGGTCTATACAAGCCTAGCCAAAAAGGTACCCTGACTTTCGCCACCCAAGAAAATTATTTTCCTGTGCCCCCTGTTGAGCAGAGACACAGAGATGATCCCCAGGGTGAATTACTTATTTTCCATCCAATCATCAAGATTTTTCTTGAACAGTACTAATGAGGAGCTTTGTTTGATATGGATAGTTAGTTTGTTCCAGAGTATGGGAAGTCTCTGAGACAGGAATCTATCCCTCCAGCATGTTCTGTTTATTGTGGTGACAAGGTTTAGGTCCCTAGAGCATGTAGCTCGGAGGGATTGGGATTTCTTTACATGGAGCATGTCCAACAGCTCTGGGTTTGACATAGTTTTGTATGTTAGGCAGAGATCGCATCTGAGTAGGCGATATGCGACGGAGTAAAGCTGGAATGTTTTGAGATGGTCTGTGTAGGGCATCTGTTTGAGGCCGGTAATCCTATTTGTGAGGTATTTCTGTGGCCTTTCCAGTTGTAGATATCTTGTGAGGTACATACCAAAACGGGCGTTGTACTCTATAATGGGTCTAATGAGTGATGAGTAGAGGGAAACAATGACCTCTTTTTTCCTGGATGAGAAACCTTTTGTGATGAGGTATGCCATGTAGAAGGATTTCCTGACTACTGTGGTGATGTGATTATCAAAGGAGAGACTACTGTCCACCTGTGTCCCAAGGTCTCTTATCACACTTTTGGTGTTAAGTAGACTACCACCTATGTGGTACCTCATGGTTTCAGAGTTTTTACCAAAGGGGATAACAATGCACTTTTTGGCATTGAGCTTGAGGCCATGGCTTTGACACCAGGCATCTGTCTCAGTGAGGCCCTTTTCAAGGATGTCCACATCGTTAGGAGTTTCGATTATGGCTCCGAGTTTGCAGTCATCTGCAAACTTCATTAGCCAAAGACCTTCTGTATTAGCCTGTACTTCAGAAAAGTAGATACCAGAAAGGAGAGGACCCAGGACTGAACCCGGTTCTGCACTTGTCACTGGTCTGAGATCGGATTAGGAGTCTGCTACTTTCACAGTGTGGGTTCTGTCAGTGAGCCAGGTGGCAAACCATCTTGTGATATAGGGACTTATACCTAGTTTAGTGGTTTATCTATAATTCCAGGGTGGGGGATAGTGTCAAAAGTCTTGGTGAGATCTAAATAGGCTGTGTGATCCACCTTACCCTTGTTTACGGCTTTGGTGACTGCTTCAAAGAAGTCAATCAGGTTTAGGAGACATGATCTGCCTTTTACAAACCCGAACTGGGTGGGGTCTAGGGTTTGGAGATTACCAATGTCTTTGTTTATAAGTTCCATGAAAATATGTTCCATGGCCTTGCAGACCAGGCTTGTTAGGCTAATGGGGTGGTAGTTCCTGGGGTCCATGGTGGCTCCCCCTTTGTGGAGTGGGATAACCATCACTGTGCACCATTCACTGGGTAGAAAGCCTGAGGTGAGGCTATGATTGAACATAGTGCTTAGGTGGGGTGGCAATTCATTCTATAGTTCATGTAGAACACAGCCTGGGATGTTGTCAGGTCCCATGGATGCTGTGTTTTTGGCTTTGGAGAGTGTGTTTTTTACCTGTGCAGCCATGATTACAGGAACTTTGCATTCTTCCAGTGTAGACATGGGCCCTTTAGGGGGTGAGGGGGGGGTAAAGTTAGCACTGAACCTATCTGCCAGGATGTTGGCAATATCAGTTGGTTCTGTATATTTATTGCCATTGTGCTGTAACTCAGAGTAGATCTGAGTGTTGCCATTGAGATTTTTGACATAGCTATAGAATGTTTTGTGGTTGTTTTATAATCAGTGGTGATTTTATTTTCATAACTAGTGTTCGAGGATTTTATGAGGGATCTCAGCTTCTTACTGAGGCTGACCAGGGTGTTCTTCCAGTCATGGGATTTTACTCTTTTTTGCAAAAGTTTCTTTCTTCTGTTGTAGAGTTTGTTTATGGCAGGGGACCACCAGATTGGCTTCCTTTTTTTGGAGGATAGTATCTTGGTTCTGTTAGGGATAGCACAATCCATGCACACGTGTAAGTGCTTATAAAGTGCATTTGTGTAGGATTCAGCAGTCATATCTCTATTGTCCGTCTGCATGGGTATCATGAAGTTTGACACTTCTCTCCTAAGAAGTGTGAAGCTGGCTTTGAAGAAATTTTTTATGGTGGTTTCCCTAATGGGGGGTGGGGGCGGGATGTGGATGTCTAGGCTGATTAGCTTGTGGTCGGATTTGACCAATGAGGAATTGACCTCTGGTGTAGAACACCGGTCACCCATGTTAGTAATGACCAAGACTAGGATATTGCTGCCCCTGGTGGGGGTGTGGATATGTTGATCCAGGGCATTGGAATTTATGAATTCCAGAAAACGTTGAGCAAAGGAGTTGGCACAAGAGTTGTTTTCCCAGTTAATGGTGGGATAGTTGAAATTGCCCATTATTAGGGTGTTGGGTTGTACGCTAATATTTTCCAGTGTATCAAGAAATGAGGAGTGGGTATCCTGGGGCATGGTGGGGGATCTGTAGCAAGTTACAATTTGGATTGCGGTGTTGCCCAGAGTTAGTTGTACTTGGATAATCTCAGCTGCATTATGTTGAGCAACTAGCCTGGAGGTGTAGATATCTTTAATGAATATGGACACTCCTCCACCTTTAGTGTTTTGGTCCAGGTTAGGTGGCCGAAAGGTGTGGTATGAATTATAGCCTGGTATGCAGGGGTGCTCTCTGGAGACTTGAACCAGGTCTCTGTCACTGCACAGATGTCGATGTTCTCCATTTTAAGGAGTGCCTCAAGTGAATGCATTTTGAGGTTAGACTTCTAGCATTGAGTAGCATTACCCTCAGATTTTGCTTATTTGTACCTGTTACAGTGGTGAATTTATCATTTGAACCTTGCCTAAAAAAGGCACTATAGTGATGGCAAGAGCCTTATCAGTATCTGGAATCCCAAGGGTGACAGGTGCAGGCCATCTCTGGGAAAGCATCATGGTCTGTCGATCATGTCATCCCAGGCAGACAGATACTGGATCCCCTTAGAATGACACCAGAAGCTTAGCCAATTGTTGAAGTCAGTCATTTTGTCCTTGTCCTGTGGTAGACACTGAGGAAGGCCTAAAGGCCAAAACCAGTTTGTTTTTCTTCATCCTCCATTAATAAATGGATTACTGTCCACTGGTTGCTGGCTCTACCACATTTTTGTAGTCATTCTAGGTGATGGCAGGATGCCACTCAGGGCTAGGGTCATACCTGCCTGGGCTACAAGATCGGAGAGCTCCTCCATGTCTCTTTTCATGTAATCCAGGGAGGTATGTCTCAGGTCATTCACACCAACATGGACAATGACAGAGCCATATTTGTACTTGTTGTGGAATGACCTGAGTGCGTGTGTTATGTGGAGGATACTGGCACCCCGACAGGCAGCTAACAGTAACTTTCTTCTTGGTTAGACTGGTGAGTGTGCCTAACTATAGAGTCACCTATGACTAGAGTGTTGGGTACGTTTTTATGCCTTATGGGCTGTGGTTGAGTGGCACACTGGGTTGTGTTGGGGGGTGGAGTTTGCATGTGTTTCTGCTTTGGAGGTCTCTCTTGCTTGAGCAAATTTTTATTGAGAGCCTCCGTGAGTGTAGGTGTGCATTTTGTGTTGCTATGTGTGTGTTTTGGTGGTGTAGGTTTTGAGGGACTATGTGATGAGTGTGGTGTGGTGGAAGTGTTTACCTTCTCGTCTTGACTGTCTAGTCCAGTCTTGGGTGAAGACAGCTTTGCTTCCAGTTTGGCTATATAAGTGCATCTCTCACAGGTTGTAGTATTGGGTGGTAGGAGGAGAGGGCTGTCTGTGTACATGAGTCAATTGCTGCATTGCCCCAGGATGCCCAGATTCATCAGGTAGACAGGAGAAACCACCAGAAGCTGACCCTTAGACATGCCTGGATAGGTGCTTATTTATTAATTACTAAAACTGTTTTCCTCTAGACAAGTGAGGAAAGTTGAGTGCTGTAGTAATTTGTAGCTTATTTAGTGCTTACAATGAGTTCTGAACAAGTGCTGAGCTCAAAGAAACAGATTTGAGTGCTACAATTAAACAACTGGCTAGTTCTAAGGGAAAATTTGAAGAGCAGACTTTATGGCACCAGGAATAGTTTAACCCTAGCTAAGCGGCAATGCATAAAGTGTATTTTTTTTAATATAACAATATCAAATGAGCAAACTGATTTAAACAAATTAACCAATAAAAAGTTAAAAACTGAGCCCTGTTCCAGCAGTCTTCAATCAGACAAGTTCTAACTGCACACTCCTGCCACTAGGGTGCAGGGAACCTTCTCCAAAAAAAAAAGATGGTCTGGATCAGTGCTGAAGTTATACAAACAAAGCTAGATTCAGCAAGTCTGAATTTGGTCTATGCTACCGCAAACAAGGCGTACCAATTTCAGAAATAAACAGTTCAAATAAGCAGGCACAATAAGCCTTTAACCAGAAACTCCCAGCTCAGAAGGGCAGAATCTACCCTCTCCTCCCACAACAGTGCAGACCACATCTTCTTAAAGTACAATAACTGGCCCGTAACCCAAGTACTTAAACCAGAACTAATACACTCTTAGAATAACAGACACTAAGCCTTCAATCAGCAACTCCCAACTTAGAAGGATGCAAGCTACCTGTCCTGCCACAACACTGCAGACCACAAACCTTCTTAATGTAAAACAACTGGTCTGAAGCACAAGTGCTTCAACCAAAGGCTTAGAATAACAGTTACAAATCAATCAGGCTACTATCAAGCAGTAATAAATGAAGCATAATAAATTAAATAAAGTAGGAAGAAACACAAATACAGTAAAAGCAGATGAATAAAGTGCACTTTGTTATATATAACAATAGAAAACAAGCAAACTTATTTAAACAAATTACCCAATTAACCAGTAAAAAAGCTCAAAACTGAGCCCCGTTCCAGCAGTCTTCAATTAGGCAAGTTCTAACTGCACACTCCTGCCACTAGGGTGCAGGGGAACCTTCTCCAAAAAGATGGCCTGGATTAGTGCTCAAGTTATACAAACAAAGCTAGATTCAGCATGCCTGAATCTAGTCTATGCTACAGCAAGCAAGGCGCACCAATTTCAGAAAGAAACAGTTCAAATAAGTAGGCACAATAATCCTTTAACCAGAATGTTCCAGCTCAGAAGGGCAGAATCTAACCTCTCCTTCCACAAGAGTGCATACCACAAACCTTCTTAATGTAAAATAACTGGCCTGAAGCCCAAGTGCTTAAACCAGAGCTAATACACTTTTAGAATAACAGACACTGAGCCTTCAGTCAGAAATTCCGAATTTAGAAGGATGTAAGCTACCTGTCCTGCCACAACAGTGCAGACCACAAACCTTCTTAATGTAAAACAACTGGTCTGAAGCCCAAGTGCTTAAACTGAAAGGCTTAGAATAACAGTTACAATTTAATCAGGCTACTACCAAGCAGTAATAAATGCAGCAGAATAAATACAACTGAGTACTTTTAAGAAGAAGCAAAAGCAAAATAAAGTGCAATTTTTTTTTTAGTAAAGTGCAAGGAGAGAGGAAGGAGGAGGAGAGGTTAAGAACCTAAGTGGGTTGGTCTTCTCAAATGTTTTCTCTGTATTAAGTAGAGTGAACATCAAACTGGGAGGGGTGTCCCAGATCAAATTTACAGTAGGGGCGGGCAAATGCAAAGCCACCAACTATAACAACTCTACAAGAACAGGGTGAGAGGGGGGGAAACAGTTTCAGATCAGATGAGAAACATAAAACAATGCCAGAAAATATATAAAATAATTAATGTAATAGCAATACATAGTCAGGCATGAGTTTGAAACCCAGTACTGGTAAGTATGTGACACAAACATGCTTAGCTTTTACTGTCCTACCCCCTCCCTGTGTTACATTGTCTCTGTCTGTCTCTCTCACTCAATCTCTGTTGGATGTGGAGAAGTACACTTGCTTTGCTTAGGCAGCAGCTTGTGTTTTGTAAGTGATGCTCATGATCAGCTGATGGCCTGTGCACGAATTGCAGTCCCCCACTAGTTGATTACATGTGGAACAGCTGTGGTAAAACTCCCATAGCCAATTGCATGTAAATACACTCCTATAACTAGGAACCTTTTATGGGTGTTGGCCCTTTTCATTCACTGTGAGCAGGACTTCATGTCAGTGTTTGGAAAACAGCATCACAGATGGTAGTGGGATATACCTCTAACTACATATACTGTGGAGACAGGACAACAAACAGGAGAGGGATGTACCAGACATGACTACAGAATGTAAGTTTTGCTCTTCTGCATTTGGAGTAATGTTGGTTTAACAGGGTTGTGTAGATATGGCTGGCCTACATGATTTAATACCTGTCATGACAGTGTTGTGTGTTTGATGAAACTCCCACCTGTAGGGTTATCTACAGACTGGCCAGTGTTTGGAGTCTTATGTGTCTTGTGTCCCTCACAGATTACCAATCTTAGAACTGCAGAAGCATAGTCTGAGGTTTGCAGTCAGTACATGGTGACAGCCATGAGAGCTACTGACTTCATATCCCTCACAGGACATATGTCACAACAAACCCTGTTACAACAGTAAATGTATGAGGTTATCACAGAGACATGTCAATATTAGCCCTGTGTCTGTGCCTCCAGCCACAACTCTGTCAACCGTTGTACATGTGTCATGCAATAAGAGGTGCATATGTTCTGTACACCATTATTTATTGACATCAAACCTGATAACAAGCCAGTGAGATATCAGACTGCTAGACATGTTATGTATGGCAGGGGTTATATTTGAGGATATAACCTGGGCATTATGTGGTAGTGTGTACAGTAGTGAGGTCTGCGTATTTATGGTGATTGTCAACAGAGTGTGTATTGCAAATATGTATCTTGGCCTGTTATTGTTATTGGTCCTGTTCTATCTGATGTTACATGCTGCTCCAGTGTGTGGTACCCTATCGGCTTACATGTTTGTAGGGCCAAACACACATATGTCCCATACCACAGACAGGCATCGGACCACACTGTGTAGTGGCCCATTATATGTAGGGTCAGTGTGTGAGTGGCACATACAAGGATGGTGTTGATCAGACAGTCCATATACTGTAATATTAAACTCGCTTACCATATGTGTCTGTGGCTGTGTTCACATTGGTTGTGGGTATGCACTTTCACACAGGTGTCTGTTACTTTGTGCTCTGACATGCCAGGAGAGCCTGCTATATTTGCAGGTACATGTGTATTCCCCCATAAGAAATGTAGGCCAATGTTGTGGCAGTCTGCCTGTATGCACAGTGCTTTGTTACATGCCTAGCAGCTAAGTGTACTTACCCAGTGTGATGTTATGCCCAGATATTTGCCAGATGTACTGCTGCCAGGCCACCATAACTGTCATGTATTTCTGACAAAGAAGTGAGATGCTGTACAGATGTATGTCACTAACTAGTGGGTAGTATGTGGTCATGTGGCCTTTGCACCACTGGTTATTATGTGTCAGGATAGACGGGAGTGTGTGAATGCATAAACTGTATGAGCATATGTTTTCTAGTATTAACATGATATACCCATTTACATGGCTGTTAACATCCACATTGTCAGGCTTAGTCCACATGTCTTGCACTAAGGGGTTCTGTGTATACCTCTGGACTGACCAGAGTGTGTCAGACTGTCCACATTTATTGGTCATATCTCTGCTGTATTTCACAGGACCATTACTGTGATATCAGTGGTACTGTACTATGATGACTTTAGGATGTCTGTCAGTAACTAATGGCGTACATGTCAATAGCAGATGTGACCTCCCACACACAACATTTCTGTTAAGAACCCCTGTTACAGTAGCAACAGTCTACATATATATCTGCAATACGTACATAACATCCCCTTGCACTAAGAGGTTGAGACTATTGTTGCTGAGGCATGACTCCACTCCATGTTCTGGACATATGTTAAACATATGTGTGTGTGTGTGTGTGTGTGTGTGTGTGTGTGTGTGTGTGTATATATATATATATATATATATATATATATATATATATATATATACACACACACACACATAATGATGTACACACACACACACACACCTATATATATATATATATATATATATATATATATATATATATATATATATATATCATCATCATCATCATCTTCTTTCGGCTGTTCCCATTAGGGGTCACTACAGCAGATCACCTGTTTCCATTTATTCCTGTCCTCTGCATCTTGCTCTGTCACACCAACCACCTGCATGTCCTCTCTCACCACATCCATAAACCTTATCTTAGGCCTTCCTCTTTTCCTGTTACCTGGTAGCTTCATCCTTAGCATCTTTTTCCCAATATACACAGCATCCTTCCTCAGCACATGTCCAAACCAATGTAATCGTGCCTGTCTGGCTTTGTCTCCAAACCTTCCAACCTGGGCTGACCCTGTAATATACTTATTCCTAATCCTGTCCACCCTCGTCACACCCAGTGCAAATCTTAACATCTTTAATTCTGCCACATCCAGCTCAAACTCCTGCCTTTTTGTCAATGCCACTGTCTCCAACCCATATAACATAGCTGGTCTCACTATACTCTTGTAGACCTTCCCTTTCACTCTTACAGGTACTCGTCTGTCACAAATCACTCCTGACACTCTTCTCCACCCACTCCATCCTGCCTGTACTCTCTTCTTCACCTCTCTTCCACACTTACCATTACTCTGAACTATTGACCCCAAGTATTTAAACTCATCCACCTTCGCCACCTCTACTCCTTGCATCCTCACCTTTCCTCTATCCTCCCTCTCATTCACACACATATATTCTGTCTTAGTCCTGCTGACCTTCATTCCTCTTCTTTCTAGAGCATATCTCCATCTCTCCAGGGTCTCCTCCACCTGTTCCCTACTCTCACTACAGATCACAATGTCATCTGCAAACATCATAGTCCATGGGCCCTCCTGTCTAATCTCGTCTGTCAACCTGTCCATCACCATTGCAAATAAGAAAGGGCTCAGAGCTGATCCTTGATGTAACCCCACCTCCACCTTAAACGCATCTGTCACTCCCACCATAGACCTCACCGCTGTCACATTACCCTCATACATATCCTATACCACTCTTACATACTTTTCTGACACTCCTGACTTCCTCATACAATACCACAACTCCTCTCTAAGCACCCTGTCATATGCTTTCTCTAAGTCTACAAAAACACAATGCAACTCCTTCTGACATTCTCTGTACTTCTCCATCAACACTCTCAGAGCAAAGATCGCATCTGTAGTGCTCTTTTCCAGCATGAAACCATACTGCTGATCACTAATCATCACGTCCCTTCTTAACGTTGCTTCCAATACTCTTTCCCACAACTTCATGCTGTGACTGATCAATTTAATCCTTCTGTAGTTACTACAGCTCTGCACATCACCCTTATTCTGAAAAATCGGTACCAAAACACTTTTTCTCAATTCCTCAGGCATCCTCTCACTTTCCAAGATTTCATTAGAGAATCTGGTTAAAACCTCCACTGCCATTTCACCTAAACACCTCCATGCTTCCACAGGTATGTCATCTGGGCCAAAAGCCTTTCCATTTTACATTCTCTTCATAGCTATCCTTACTTCCTCCTTGCTAATCCATTGATTCACTATCCCTACATCATCCAACCTTCTCTCCCTCTCATTCTCTTCATTCATCAACCCCTCAAAGTACTCTTTCCATCTCCTCAACACACTCTCCTCACCTATGAGTATGTTTCCCTCATTATACTTTATCACCTTTACCTGTTGCACATCTTTCCTAGCTTGGTTTCTCTGCCTAGCCAATATATATATATATATATATATATATATATATATATATATATATACAGAGAGATCTATACATGACCATATATATGATGCAATATACAGATGTATATAAATACATATATATGAATATATATGTGTATGTACATGTACACATATATCTACACATATATATATATATATATATATATATATATATATATATATATATATATATATATATATATCCTTGTCATGTGTAAACATTACTGTTGCGTACCACTTCCCAAATGTATCACACCATATTTATCTGATATGTGTATATTTACATATAACAACATATGTGATGCAACAGTAATATCACTAACAACTACTACACAATTGTAGAAGTCACAGTAATTGTTCAATATTATTCAATATGTGTACTGACAGATATATTGGAAAAACAACAACTGCCTTCACAGCTGCCAGGGTGTAGTGGTTAAGTGCTGTGACTATAGTGTACAAGGTCCTGGGTTCAAGACCTGCAAGGGCTGTTTATTTTGTTGCTGGGCAGAACAAGGGCTGTTGGATACAAAGTGGTTAAGGCAGTTTTGAGCAGCTTTAAATGCATTTGTGTGAAGCTAGGTGGTGCTAATATATGGTTAAATGTACAGGCACTTACACCATGTAGGCTTCGTTTACCAATGTGCAAATGTGCTTAGCTGTTATATTGCAGAAATGCTGACACCTGCTAAGCATGGCTCAGCCCTGGTAGCCAGTGCTCACATTCCAGTCTGATAACATAGCAGGGTAATGACATCTGTAATAAGTGTATGTTATGCCATGTACATAACATGCATCTCTGTACTGTCATTACAGTAGCAAAGGGTGTGAGTCTACTGTCTGGGACACTTGAGCATATATGGCTTGTACAACACCCTTATGCATATGAAAGTGTTACATACATGGGTAGCATCCCAGGTTATATGCAGTCACACTGACATATAGTGTATCATTGCATTACTACTGTTGACAGTGCTTTCCCAAGTAAGAGTAGATTGCTAATTGTAATACTGAAAACAAACTAAGTCCTCACTGTCATGTTCCTGCTGTGTGAGCTGTGTCTCATTAAACATTTCCTTCTGGATAATGATCTGACATGTGGAAAATAACTGTAGACTACTGTGTGTATAGTACATCAGTGAGGGCTGTCATCATGTAGTAATGACATACCTATTGGTGTCAGACGTCTGTCTGTCAACACATTCATCCTAATGCATAGCTAGTTGGCTAGCTGATGTCTGTCAGTCCTCTGTTCAGATGCGCAGATGTCAGGTATCCATCTTGGATACTTTCAAGCAATCTATGCTTGACTGACACTGACATGTCTGCCCAGCTGTGTTATAAATGCCACAGTTAGGACTCCACAACCTGTATGCACCACATGTCATGGATATCTCAACTATACTACCACAGTCAACAGAACATGCTTGGGTACAAGTCTCCAAGACAGACACTAAACATGTTATGTAATACATGTTGCATACATGTCAACTGGAGCACCTCACCGTCCCTCTGCAAGAGGCACCCAGATGATTGGCTGATGCATGTCACTCTCACCCTGGGGATCACTCCAGTAGTGTCTGTTGATAGATGGCCTGCTGGCACATGGCAGGTGGCATGATTCCACTGTACACACATCCCCTACACTTCCCATCTCACCATGGACAATAGCCTGGTACACACCTATGAACACTTGCACCAATGCACCCCAGTACTGACAAATGTGCACATGTGCATTACTGAGAATATCAGTGTCTGCGTGTTTGTAGACCTGTAGTTGGGAATAACCTAAGACCCTTCACACCCACCACACCACCCATTGCCATAGTTAGATGTGGCTGCTGCTGTACCGGACATTACATGTAGCTTGTTACGCTCTTCTCCCTAAGGGCTACCTGGGCCTTGCAGTACCAGCACAACACTGCTTTACAAATGGGTTGATAGGCATGAGATACCCACTGAGCTCTGGCACGTGTGTGTATGTGTGCATATATGTAGGGTACAACATTCTGAGGCCACATACTCCTATTATAATATGCATTGCCACACAGTATAAGGGATAGTGATGTTGCTGACCGTAGATGAGGCATCACAATGCATCACCCTACTATGCCTGTGGCATGTGCATTAGATGCATATCCCTGTAGCAGCACTCTTGCGATGGACAAGGGGTTGTATTGCAGTCTTGGTCAATGTGTGATGGTGGGTATGTCAGTGTCATCATGGGTTCCAGTGCATACAATATCCAGAGTGGGGTGTGGGTGCTGGGTATACTGTCATTACATCATGGTACCTCCAGTACATGTTCCATGAACCACTGTATGTTGACCACTGTCACCATCAGCCATACAGGTAACTGATAACACTATCCAGCCCAGTTATGCATGTGCTGTGTGCAACCTACCTGTAACACAATGAACACACTGACAAGGTAATTAGCACTGATACGCCCAGGTCTCTTAGATGTGTGTCTGACTGTTATGTGTTTGCCAATGTGTATATTATGATATGTCACTCTATGTATTGTCCATAAACAACCATTACATCCCCCATTACCATACTGTACATGCCTGGGGATGTTCTGCATGTAACATGTAACCTGGAATGCACCTCATCCTAAAAGCTGTGTGGTGTGTGCAATTAAAGCCACACACATCTGTACCACTACATACCTAGGTAGGGGTCTAATCCCAGTGTTGCCAACTAAGAGTGTGCGTGTATGTGGAGGGATCTACTTCAGGTTGCAGAATATACATGTCCCAGGGGATCATCTGTCCAAGAACTGTGTGGCATATGCTAACATTTCAAAAGTATCATCCTGTGGACATACATTCCAGAACTACTAGTGTTAGATGTGTAAATGGCCTCTTCCCCACGGTATTGGGGTTGGTATATATATATATATATATATATATATATATATATATATATATATATATATATATATGTGTGTATATAGCTGGGTGTGGCTGTTGTGGACACAGCCAACATCATTGCAGTTACTGTTGAGTATATCCCCCCACGTAGCTGGCCGTAATACTGTACAGTTCATGTTAGGCTAGGTAGTTGTCTATCACACTCTCTGTGGTTCTACAGCACCTCTCACCCTCCAAAGGGTAGGGGTGTGCCACCCACACCCGCACACATATGTTTACTGAGTAGACGATTGCACTAAATTGGGGAAGGGGACATATACCCTGCTGGTACCATCATCAATGACATTAAACTAGTGGACTGCTTATTCCACAATGTGTTCTGCATAGTCTGGCTTGGTGGAATTGCACAGGCTACAATTGGTTCCTTGCACAGGTACATGCATCCATGTGTACAGTACTGTCTGTGTAGTGCATCAACACCAAAGCCTCTGTGTGTGTTATACACAAACATCTGTTGTGTACCACCCAGTACAACTATCATTGCCCACTGTAGAAGGGCTGCTAACAGCAGCCACCATGCATTCACCTGTATACACCACCCCCAGTCCTATCGGCCATGTGGAACAGGCAGTAACTGTTATACAGACCTGTGACATGTGTTCACCTGTGCCAAGGATATGCCACAGCCAAGGTGTCATCAAAGTGCCATACCCGTTGTGAGATATGACAGCAGACAATCCTACGGCTGACACATAGACACCTACAACACAAACAGATAACATTATGAAGATCACAATCACTCAGTGTTAATAACAACTATAATGCATTATGGCTGGACAGCTACACTTCCAGACATGTAAGCATTAAATGTTACTGCTGACAAAATGTTACACAGCAGTACATTGGTACACTGTAGTACAGTCACCGTGTGCATCAGAACCATATTAGCCTGCCCCTGCATCGATGTTATGGATGACTGGGATGTGGCACAGGTATCACCATATGCACAGAGTGTGTTGTTGGCTTGCCAGAGACCTAGAATGAGCCATATGTTTGACATCATGTGTTTGAGTGAGGGGTTTTAATTACTGATATGGCCGTGGTGATGTGGTGTGTGTAGGTACGGGGTTGCCCTAGGTGTGTTTGTATTGTGTGTGAGTATGCATGCACACAGTTCTGCCATGTGGCTGCCCTATACAGGTGTTTGCTGGACAGCTGCAGACCATACCTGGCAGGGTGTGCAGTTCACCGCCTCCAGCCATGCATACGAGAACTGTGCCTGCCAGGGGTTCCACGGGCATGTCCAGGTACAAGCCACGATATGGTACTCTCCCCTGATGATGACATATATCCACTTGAACCAGGTCCCTCTTGGGACTGGCCAGGGCCATGTGCATGTGACCTGCTGTGGTGTGGTGTGGACAGCACCCCCCTGCAGTGCTGGGGCTGGTACTGCCACTACGGGAGAGGCTTGGTGTCCTTGCATGTCCACATCTACCTCCAGCTGTTGGTGTTGCTGGCCTATGTCCATGTGGCCATCGCACCACTCCCACCACATGCTCTAGCATGGACAATCCACAGTCAATGAGTCCCACCATCTCACCCCACACTGTCGATCCATGACCTCTGTAAAATAACGAATGGCACCTGCAAGGTCATGGATGTTGTCAGTTACAGCTGAAAGAGTAGCCCTCTGCAGCCTCAGACCCTGTCTGGTGTGCCGTTCCCTATGTGCCTGCATCTCCATGACACCCTGAAACATGCATCTGGTGATACCAGATGTGGCACATCTGCCAGGAGTACGATGACCAGCAGCCCTCCTACAAGCACCCCTGTACAACTACCTGTGTGGTACCCTTCTGGACATCTGGCTATGGTTGCTGTGTCCAGACACAGCAGCCATAGATACCACACTGTCCTGTGCTCTGCCACCAATGGCCAATTGTCCCTCTGCTATGGCCACTGGTGATGGGGTATCTATAGGCACTGTGATTGTGTGCGGAGATGGGGTGGATAACACGGGGATGTCAAACGATGGTGCAGTTTCGGCCTCTGACAACCCCACCCGTGCCTCAACACACCTATCATCATTTTCAGTGTCTGTATGGACATCAACATCAGATTGCCTGCAGGAGGGACTCTGACCCACCCACCACCTGTGAGGGGAAAACAGGAAATGCACTTTAAGACCTGTACGTCATTGCTTAACATTACACACACACACACACACGCACACACACACCCTGAAATTCCACTATAATACTTACCTGTCCCTGAGTTTACAGACTGTCCCAAGTTTATACTCTTAAGTTCCCCATCCTGCATCACACCTGGAAATTTACACTCATGAATACCAGTCATTAACATATCATTCTTCTAATTGCCTAGACAAGTGATCACAAAACATGACCTGTTACTCCATTACCTCTTTGACTTGATTGGAGTTGGTTTTACAAAGACTCACTGCTGTCATCCAGTCTTCACCCTGGATTTGTCCAGACATCGTGAGCATGGCCCCCATATGTTAGGGGCTACTACAGTCACCCGATAATGTCATTCACTGAAGTGTCATACATAACTATTGCTCAGTAGATGCAAGATCTGTTGCTCCATTAACTTATTATGTGGACAACAGTAATATTTGGAAATACTCACTGGTGGTGTCTAGTAATTCCCCAATGCATCTATAGTGCTGCATATGTGGGTATTCTTTCACCTTTCTGCTGACTGCAGTTATAACAGTATACCTGGTGTCTAGTTTCCCTCCCAATCCACGTTCCATGCTACAGACCTTATTATACTATCAGCTGTCCTGAGATTACATGTCAGAAAAGTATTCCTGGTGTTTCATGTGTCTGTCCATGTCCATATACTGCATGATTTCAAAGGGAAGTTGAGAGGTATGAACAACCCACAATCACACATGTGCATACATGGACACACACACATACACACACATCCTACATACATCAACCCCCTTTCACTTCACCAGATTGCACTTACCGACAAAATAACCCCCCACCCACACACACTTACAGGTGAGGTTGCATGAAGATATTAAACACAGAACTCCCATCACCCATTAGTCAACATGCATGACATCTCGTGCTCAACAGCATGCAGTGCAGCTATAGCCAAACCATGCTAGCAACAGTATATATGTGTGTGATGCATGGGCTGTGTTAATAGGTGATGCCCCTTCCCCTGGAACACACTGCACCCATGTACACAGTATTGCTGTGCACCTGTTCAGCACCCTGGCATGCAGTGTACACCATACCTCACAGGTGTACACACCATTGCTGAATGTGTGCTACTGTGTCAGTTATGTCTGCTCTGCTGCTCACAGCCCCTATGTGTTTGTCCGACACATACCTGGGATGATATGTGGACTGATGTCATTTGTGAATGCCTGATGTCTAATTTACAGATGTCATAATCAGTGGTGCATGTATGCCCAATATGATACAATTACACTGACAACCATCAAACCTTACCATGGCTATGGGGAGTGTACACACCCTTATTGATATGACACCCTCTTCCTTGATATGTCATGGAACCACATTACTGCATATGTTAACATTACATGAACCTGATATGTGACATTTGACCTGTACAATCAAATGCAGTGTCAAAGAAATGTGTTAGTTGTGCTGATGCTGACTGAGATGCATACACTTCATGGGTGCATATGTGTGCAAGCCCTTATCATGATGGTTTGTTGCACCTACTGTTATGTGTACGACAGCAGTCACTATTCCTGGCAGGGGTATACTAGCATGGGCCATCTGCATTTGCCAGTATTTGGTCAGTCTGCCATACACATGGCCCCCAACTCTGTATGATTGCAAGGTGAACTCATGTGCACATCCCTTGGAGTTCACACACTGCCGTCACTATTGCTGTGGAGTCAGGGTTATGTCTGCCACAGTTCCTGACCCTGTGTGCAGATACAGCCATTCATAGCTTTCTTTGGATCCCTGCTGCAGTGTACTATTGTGTCATGATGACATCCCCTCCCCACCTTCCGCCTTTTTGCAGATGCTTGATAACTATGGCCTACACATGTGTGTCATTTTGCAGTGTCCTAAACACTAAACACCATGTGTGCCAGCCTAGCCCCAGCTAATAAATGGCAAACATATGGGTGTGCACTAGCACCGGCAAGATACAGATGGAGATGGTGGGCCTGAGGTGGGGTGAGGTGTTGGTTGTGCAGCACATGTATCTTACTTGGTACTGTCTGTAGGTTTCCAACGTGGTCTTGGTACACCACTACACATTGCAACACATGCCTTTTGGGGACCTTTTCTGTTATGCATATGCTACCTGTAGAGAGGCCTGGCAGATATTTCCTGTGGTACAACTGTCCCATCTGATTACCCTAACCCATGGGCCACACGTATGTAGAGTCCAGGCAATTGCTGACATGGGTACTGCACAGCTAGTACTTGCTACACATTCCTGCAACTCCCCTCACTGTTGTGACATGTTACTAGGCAGCCTGCATGACTGATTAGCTACATGTGACATCATCTGTCTTGGATGGCCATCTGTTTATTTCCTACATTATTCCTGTCCCATACATCCTTTACACATGCATGACTGTCTGCACTGTTTGTCATGGTATATGCAATGGTGACGTATGGCTACATGTCCAACTCCTGGGTGCTACCTGTTGGGTATGGGGTCTACGCCATGGCATGTAAGATGTTTACAAGCCACGACTGCCTCTGTTGCAGGTAAATGGGCACATGTGATGGCCAAACATCTTGGACAGCAGACCATTTCTTCGTGTGACACTGGGGACTTGTACTTGCTGGAAGGTGCATTCTCATGAAGAATGCATGCTGTCAGTACCTCAACAGCTGCTTTGGTTGTGGACGGCAGTATTGTGATATGTCGTAGTGTAGATCTGTAATGGCTGCCATTGTAATACTGGTATACACACTGCTGTAGCACTGTATAAGGGTGATGTTTCACGCATGTCCCTACTGTAGGCCATTTGTCACACCGTTATGTTCATCTCTGTGCACACATTTTGCAATAACAGGATATTAGTTTTATTGCAGGAGTCTGACATACCCTTCAGATACACTCATCATGATGGCCACTGTGATAGAGTGCAGTTAACAGCAACAATAAGTGTACATGTACATCATGCATTATGGGTAGGTGTGTTAACTGTGAGCATGGAATATACCGTAGCCACAACATGATGGGTGTATTGGCAAACCTGAACAAACACCATACTCACCAGCTACAGTCTGCTGCCCTGGAGGTATACCAGAGGGACCTACATAAGTGTGTGAGATATGTGACATCAGTAGCCACAGCTGTGGCATTGGTACAGGGTGGGTGCAGCATTACAGTACATCAACAGTACAAGCCCACAATACCATAGATTATGCACATCTGTTTATTACTACTACGCAGCAACAGACTATATATATTTCATCTCACATATACATGATCTAACTGTACAGATGTGGATAGATATGCAACAGTGGTCTACTGATGTGCCCTCTGCATGCTCTTCTGCCACTGTGTGGGTATCACCCACCTCCACTATGCTCTCCGCCAAGTGTTGTGTGTGCGGGTGGGCAGATGCCCCGAGGCTGGCAAGGAGCTCCTCAACATGTGTCAGGGGGCTAGATGGTATGACCCTCCCTGTTGCAAGCTGGTCCCCTATGACTGCAGCAGCACGCTGACAGGCATGGTGAAGTAGATTTGTGCACTAATGCCGGACCTGCTCATAACTGCAGTTATGTAGGCCAACATTGTTTACACTGTAGACAGGATCGTTCCACAGGGCGGTCCATGCCTGCTCATCATGGGTTGTTCGGCAGAACACCACCTGGTAGTGCTGCATCAGGTGTGAGATGATGACAACATTCTTCTCCGCTGTATAAATGGGCAGGCTCTCCCTGGACATATTGCCTGAAAGACATAAAGATGGAAACAGATCCAAGGACCTCATACAGCAAAGTTATCATAGTTGTTAATGCACATCTCTGTCTCACCCCACCATATCTGCAACAACAATCTGATCACACAACTCAACAGGTATGTCTACAGAATACCTACCATTGGGACAGATATCATATTTTACATTTTGTGCTATGTGTTTGTAGTCATGTTCCCTGTGGGAACACTATCTTCGGAGGCATGTTATGGACAATGTCACCTGCATGCCATTGTAAGGGCCACTATGGTTCCATATATGCATGTGTTCTGTTTGCTATGTGATTGCTGCACATCTGTTTTGTGTTATTGGGGATATCTATGCATGCTGTTGGACATGATCCGGGAATATGTGGACTATTACTACCCACATATGTTCTATAACAGTGACACAATAGCATGTTTGGGGAACAGCTGCCAGCAGAACAACCTCTCCCACCTCATCTGGCCATGTTACCAGGCCACATCACATGTGGGACCCACCCTGGGGCCTCCTCATCTACTGGTCCTGCACTACCTTCAGGTGGAACCACCAGAAGGGATGGTGTTCACCCCCACCAAAAGCACATACATACAAGGTCCTGTCACCCAAGGTCAGGTCCAGGGTCTGGTGCATAGGGAGCTCAACAGAGACTTGGGGATGTGCTACAGCACCTTAAGGCCCTCAGTACACACTCACAGGGTCTGCATGCTCCTCCTGCTCAGCCTCCAGCCCAGGCACCTTCAGGGCCATGAAGTGGATGTTGTGACTGTCCATGGGTGGGGACCTTGGTCCCACTGTTTCCATATGGGGGCTCATGGGCTTCCACAACACAGAAGACACTACCCATCTAGGGTGTTTACCCACCACATGTGTCATATACTGCCTCTGTAAGCTGTCTTCTCTATCTTCCAACCCAACCCACCTCCACAAATTTACCTGCTATCCTTCCCCAAATTACCAATCCCACCTTCACAAACAAGGGCAATGTGTTCCCAACATGGGGTTAACACCTGACATAACCATCCATTTTGCACACACTTACTGCTGTATATATATATATATATATATATATATATATATATATATATATATATATACAGTATATATACATATATGTGTGTGTGTGTGTGTGTGTGTGTGTGTGTGTGTGTGTGTGTGTGCATTGATATGTGTGATGTTCTTTCACACATATGCAGCACTGTCATGCAAAAGTAGGGGACATGTATCTATATACATATGTGTGTGTGTGTTTGTATATATGTAGACATACGTATATATATATATATATATATATATATATATATATATATAGATAGATAGATATAGATAGATATATATTATGAGTTGTGTGTGTATATATATATCTATATATATATATATATATATATATATGTGTGTGTGTGTGTGTGTGTGTGTGTGTGTGTGTGTGTGTGTGTGTGTGTGTGTGTGTGTGTGTGTGTGTGTATGGGATACATTCAGACATCAGGTGCACACTCTCTAACTCTCCTTCCTGGACAGCTGCACTGTTCTGCCTTGTTATAACACAGACAGTTGCCACATGTGGACACAGACTAACATTAGGGGGGTATATATAGGAACAGATTGCAGGTAAGCCTATTACACACCTATGGCATTTGTGCATGCTACATTACATGTTAACATGACTATCCTGCAAGTGGTGGGCTCTGGAACCACGTGTCCATCATAATGGCATTACTTCCCCCACCAGCTATTGGCTACACTAATATACATGTCTTGCATTACACAACACACACTATGATGGCTTACATCTTGTCAGTCAGTGCTGATCTGCACATTTGACAGGTATGGCCCACTGCCCACAGGGACATAAACTGTTGTCCATAGGAGTTGCTCAGCTGAACATCATTACAACAATACCTGATGGCACATATAAATCATTCCACATCATCTATCCCATTAATATGGACCAAGTACTACATTCAATTACATGCATATATTGCATATATACTTAGCATACCTGTTGTGGGAAGGATGTCTCTTCTGGATAGCTTTTTGTGTGGATGTCTGGATGGATGTGATTTTTTTTTTTTTTTTTTTTTTTGCTTTCATTCTCTCTGTCTATCTCGGTCTCTCTCCACTAAATGCATTGAGCTGCTTTGAATAGATTGCAGCATGGATTTTGTAGGTGATGCACATGATCAGGTGATGGCCTCTGCACCAATCAGTGTCCACCACTTGCTACCTGCATGCAGCATACTGTGTAGTACTTCCAATTATCACTGTCATGCCAACCCACTACTATAAATTCCTACATCATGTGGGCATGGTCCCTTTATCTTTCCTGTATAGGGAACATCCTTCCTGTGTGTGGGCAGCAGTGTTACAGACAGCAGGTAGCAATAACTCTTACAAGAGGACTTGCAGACTCAGGCCAGCTACATATTTGTATAAGGTTCCAAACTTACAGACAGTGTGAGTAGTTTTGTTATATGCATTATATACCACCAGTGTTACAGGGTTTGTGTGTACATACTAGTTTAGCATGGAATGCAGTCTGTCTGCATAGCTCTCAACTGTCGGCCTATCCACATGATGGCCAGAGGATTGCCTGTTATGGTTTGACTGTCCACCACACAGATCTTGTGTCAGATATAGCACTGGCATTGTGTCTAAGTGATATCAGTACATGGCTACATCCATTTGTGTTTATGACTTCATATTCCTAAGAGTATGTTGCAGACTATTCTGTAACACTAGCAACTTTCTTAGTGTATAACAACACTATTTCAAGTATGGCCCTGTGTTCCGGCCTATGTCCTCCACCTATATACCAGGCTTTGTCCATATGACATGCAGTAAGAGGTTGTTATGTAGTGGCCTGTGATTATGTTGTGCTGCCATTCCTACCATCATTCCAGTTCTGTTTTGGTCCCCTCACATATTGTGGGGCAGGGTCCATATATATGTGGGCTGCAGCTGGACAAAACATGTGTGCCCTTCTGCAGTCCAGAGATCAGTGTATGCAACAGTGTTATATGTCCCTGTAAGTCAGTCTATGGGGGAGGGGTATGCACCATTTGTAATGTAGGCTGTTACAACATGTGAGGGATATCAGTAGTAACATGCCTTAAGGTATATGGCTGTACATTTTCATACATTTCACCTTGGGAATATTGGCGGCCTAGTTCTTACTGTCATACAGACTGTTCTGTTTGTCAGTGTGATAGTGATGTTTTCAGTTAAGCATTGTTATGTA